>NC_056726.1:1690874824-1691019824 GCF_019279795.1 Protopterus annectens
GCATGAGTTGTCTGTGAATACATTTTTCCATAATCTCTGCAAGTGGAGAGAGTATGGCTATTGGTCTATAATTGGAGAATTCAGTAGAGCTGCCTCCTTTATGAAGTGGGATCACAGAGGATATTTTCTAGATGGTGGGAATTCTAGCTTCAGTTATGGTTTGATTAATTAGTATTGATACTGGGTAGGCAATAGCATCAGATGATTTTTGAAGGTGCTTGGTGGGGAGTTTATCAGCAGAGAGTGTGGTGGGTTTTAATTTTTTGATCAAGGTACAGATAAGTGATGTGGCCACTGGTTGGTAGCTGAATGAGGGTAGGTTTCTAGGGGTGGTACTTTCAAGACCATGGGAACTAGGAGGTAGTCGGCTTGCTAGGGCTTGAACTGTCTCAGTAAAGAATAGGTTCAAACTATCTGAAACATCCTTGGGGGGTTTATCAATAGTAGCAGCTGGGACGGGGGTAGAAGTTTGTCCAGGATGAAGCAGATTATTGAATCCTGCCCAAAACTTCTGAGGGTTGTTTTGATTTACTGTCTGTAAGTTGCAGTAGTATTGTTTTTATGTTCTTCTCTATTAAACTGATTCTGACATGCAGCTAACATGTGCCTTTTTTCTCCCTGCATAAAAACTCCTGTATTTCTTATTTCTGAGAAAGTGCTAATACCTCATCTGTTTTGACTGCAAAACAAACTGTATGAGCCTAAACATTCCTTTGCTGACCTACTACAGCAGCTTTACTTTTCTTCATGTATTCAAGACATTTATGTGATTTAACTCTTGTTTTCATTTTCACCATTATTTAACCCCATCATTTAATTTACTTACTTTTTCTAACATTTCAAATGGTCCTTGCCATTTTTTCAACACCCTTATCTTCCACAGTTGCTACTAAAACAAATACTTCAGCCCCAATTTGAAGTCCTTTTGACAAGCATTTTTGCTATATTCCTTCTCCTGTGTCTCTTGTGCTTTCTGCATATGTTCTTTGCTTTTAGGAAATATAGTTCTCAACCTGCTTCTGTGGTCTTTCAAATGTTCTATTACACGTTCACAATGGTCATTTTCTGCCTTTAATGGTTTTGCTATATCTAGCAAGATATGGGGATATATGCCACATAGCAGCTGAAAAGTTGAGTTAATTCAGTTGAGGAGTGTGCCATGTGGAACTTACTTTACAGCAAAGATGATTTATGGAAGCAGCTTGTCCCATTTTATCAGAGCCACCTCTATAACATTCAAAATATACACTTAAGTTTTCTTACACCCTATCCATCTGAGGTTGGCACGAAGATGCACTTAGTTGTTTCACTTTAAAAATATTGACAAAGTCTGTGCATTACTCTGTACTTAAAGTGGACACTCTGATCAGTAATATCCTCTTGGGGATATTTTCCTATAGAAAAAAAACCTGTACTAGATGGACTTTGAATTAATGCTTCATAGGGTACTGTCTCAGGATATTTCTCTGCATTAACAATGATTATCAGGACTGATGCCTTTACTCAGTTTTATAGGTGGGAATATAAAGTCCTGTGACAATTTTAAATTGGATTTCTATGATAGGCAAGGATATCAAAGCACTGTTAAACGTTCAATTTGGTGTTATACATTGTCATTCTGGACAAACTGTAGAAAACATGTCTATGCCCTTTTTAATACAAGGCCAGTAAAATCTCACTAAAATTCCAGCTTTTGTCTTATTCAATTCTAAATGGCCACCAAACTGTAGCTACATATAAGTTTTCTAAAAGACTGGTCCCAATAGATGGTTCAGTATCTGTCCTATTTTTGGTTACCCATAGATGTCATTTCTTAGTTCAATGTAAGGGTATGAAATTGAAGTGTTCTGCTCCTTTTTTCCACATCTACTCATGTTATATTTTATCCAGCTCTGCTTAGTGTATTGTCTTCCCATTAGAACTTATTCAAATGTATATGTCTCATCTGGTGGCTAGCCAAGTGAATCTTCACCCCAATCCAGCATTTCCTGTCTCGGTTTATGGTAGTTGCAGGCACTGGCACCTTCAAGAGTATGTATGTCTTTAGAGAGGCCCCAGTCAGATTTAGGACAGCATCCCAATTCACATAACTCAGGTCCAATTTTTTCCAGCTTTATAGCTCTGAAATATTGCCAAGCAAGCTTCCATGTGGTCTTCTGTTTCAAGCATTTAAAAGGAGTACTGTTTTTGTGTTGCAGAATGCATATTAGAAGGCTATGGTTTAACAACTTGTATTTGCTGTTAGAATAAGCATTCATGTACTGTTTCATCCTAAACTCATCTCCTCTATTTTCTTTGATGCTCAAAATAATAAACTGCTGAAGTAATTATCTATAAACTATTATAAAAGTGGCTACAAGAGACATCTCACATTGATATGGAATGGTGGGTTATTATAGCCAATACCAATTATTAGAGGCTGAAAAGGTTTTGGTCATTTGCAGCACATCTTTCTTGATCAGTTGTATTAAAATTCACTAATGCCTGAAAGAGATTTCTTTTTTTCATTTTGGATGGTGCATACCATTGCTCATTTAATATGGATTCTTCACAGAGAAATTTTACCAGCAGTTAATGCCTTCTCCTTGCAGCAAGGATTCCCTTTGCCACAGTAAATCTATGTATGGGCACAAAAGTTTTTATGTTTTAAACACAGTTTACCACACACATGTAAAGAATAGTCAATAGTCCAGTTCAGCTTAACACTCAGTCACTTTAGGATGGAGAATTTCCCTCAGGAAGGGTTTATTCCATGCTGGAGATCTGAAGGATAACTCTGGCAGAGCCTGTGCCTTCATTTAACTTTTGGAATTTCGCAGTTCATAGCCACCAGGGTAATATTTTATAGATAATTAGTTCAGCAGTTTATTCTTTTGAACATCAAAGAAAATAAGGAGATGAATTTAGGTTGCACTAGCACATGAATGTTTATTTTCAGGAACAGCACGAACCAAAAAGTGGTTCATTCAGCCAACAGAAATTAGGTTTTGAGGAACAACACAGACATATGAAAGTAAATCAACCCTTGACTTAATTTTTAATCTAACAGCAAATACAACCTGTTAAACCACAGATTTAGCCTTCCAATATGCATTCTGTAATACAGCCATAAACAGCAACTTATTTGCCCCTCTTATTCAACATTTTGCAAACAAACTGCATACTGCCAGCCTATATGCTGATGACCCAACCCATACATGTGCAGCCCCAACCCTGCCAGTGTCTCAGGACATAATGCAAAATTCTTTCACCGGCTAAAAAAATGCAGATCTCCTTTTAAATGCTAAAAATACAAATGTATGCTGTTTGCTCCAAAACAATATCAAAATGAAACATGATCCTTCAAAATAACATCATGCAACAACCTCAAAATTGAAACCGTAACCCCCCCCAAAACTTGTAGGCATCTTAATTGACAATAATCTCAAATTTGGGTAACACATATTACAAGCCATTAAAAATACACCAGAAACTTAACTAACTCTGTAGAACCAAACACTACCTGACAGATGATGCAAAACAAGCATTAACATCTATCCGATTTGTTCATTGCTACTATATGCTTCACCTCGTCTTACAAACCTAAATACTGCAATAAAGTAAAACTCTTTACCTGTTATAATAAAGTAACCAAATTTGCTGACAGCCTTATGTATAAGACCTTTCATTGCAGAACCCTGAAACAACTAAACTGAATAGAGTTACCCATCTAACAAGCTCAGTATTTCCCCACTGTATAAGTGGCTACTGAAATAAATTACAAGGCCTCATAAAAGCAGGATAGAATAATGGCTTTTTAGATTCTTGGACAGATTATATACAAGTGGTTTGTGATTTTAAATGCTTAATGCTGGCTTCATAAAAGCAGGTAGGGTTATTAAACTACATAAAACTCTGTGTATGAGCTAGGGAACGAGTCACAACAAAAACTGTGCTCCAGTAGAATTTCTAGTTTAAAAAAAACCTAACCACAAAGCATTTTTAAGAAGGAATTCTTTGTATATGACATTAGAAGCTAGATGGGAACTGGTTGAAAACTCTCAATTGGTCATTGGTTGCATACATGCTAATTAAGATGGCTGATTTTACACAACCAGGACTGGATTACTCCATGCAACTAGACTGGCTAGGCCCAACCCTTCTCAAAATTAATATAAAGGTGAGAATTTAAACTATATAACTTCAGTAACCACTGTTAAAGTCACTGTTATGACAACTGCTCTTATGCATCTATCAGTAAAGGTTTTAGACATAAAGAATCCTACTGCCCCTTATTTCTCAGGACCCAAGCAGGGTAAACAGGGAAAAACTAGTGGTGTTTTTAACTATCTGTTTGGCTTTTTTCATTTGTCATGAACTAAACCATAGTTTAAGTTAGATAGGCAGGCTTGGCATAATGATAAAAAATGGGTCATTCCATGTTTCGTATTAAAGAGGAATTCATCAGTGAGATTAGTGAAGACTGTGACACTCCATCTACTTTTGCAGGAGTCATGCTGCTGAGCTGCAAATAGGAGCTAGGTTTTGTTTAGTTTTCTAGTTGAAGATACACTCTATTTCAAGAGGTTTATTGAGATGGGAGAACGGAGAATGATTCAAAGTCAGTGGGAAATCTTTGTTGTAGGGGTTTTGAAGTAATTTATCCAAAGTTCCAGCTTATAATTATTGGACAGGGACAGGTTAAACTGTGAATCAGAATAAAGATATTTGTTCCTTATACATGGTAATAAACCAATGTGGCAGTCAATCATACTTACTGTTGGGATCCTCTCAGATTAAATCAAGTTACTTCACTGAGTGGCTATGATTTGTTTTTGTTTTGTTTTATTTTAGTAAAGTAGAACAGTGATGTATAAAGTTGTAATTCAATTTTCTAATTTCCAAAATTGTTTAGGTTGTTTAATTGAATGAGTTGCTAATACTGGAGAAAGATGGCTTTGTGTCTTCTTTTTGCCATTTTAGCTAAGTTTGTAAGAGATAAAAACCTTTATTATGCTTTTGCATTGGAGATGGTTTTCACAGGACCCAAGCTGAGTCCTTCCAAGTTTAAATAAAGTATTTAGATCTTTCTAGATACAAGGTTTCGGATTTAATTTAAACAACTGGGAGATAGGGGTTAGTGTTCTTCTTAAAATAGTAATAGTTATCAGTCAGCAAAAAGGCAGGGAATGAAATTACCTGATAAAATGTATCATTTCTTACCTTGACTTTCCTAACCCATTCCCTAATTAACTCACTATCATACTCTCTGTTATAAAACCTTGCGATTGTTCTATCCATTTCCTGTTGACATTCTTCTTTGTCACTACACAATGTATTAATTCTCAAAAATTTCCCTTAGGGTATGGATTGATCTAAGTACACAGGAGGATAAACAATTTCATGCCCAGTGGATTCCAGCAGCCCACAAGTGCGGTAGTGAGTGGGTAAGCATATTGGTTGAAAGGGACATGGTGAAGTGGCGTAAGTTACAAGAAGACACTAAGGTGTTGTGTAGGGACATTTTACAGAAAACTGACAATGATTTTTTTGAGCAGTTTCTCAGAGGCATGAATGATAAATTGACTGTTTATGAAAGTGACTTGGTGGAGAGAAATAAAACTAAGTTAATCAGAGATCAGCGGGATTATGAATGTACTCAGGCATTTATCTCTTCATCCAATCAATGAGAGAGATGTCAATGAGTAAAATTTAAAAGTTGGCAGGAAGCCAAAACACACCAACAGGTTGTGTTGACATCAGCGGAGAGTCCAGCGTCTTCCACAGAATATGAGAGTAAGGGAGAGTATCCACGCTTACTGAAGCGGGAAATTAAATTTATATGCAGGAGAATTTTTGGAACCAAAGGGATTTGTTAAATGTGGCCATAAAAGATCATGGAATGGACAGGACAGTTATAGGGTAGTTGGATTCAACTCCCATTCGAATAAACAAAGTAAATGGAACCAAATATCATGGACTAGAAACTGACTCATTATTGAAATGACTATGTTGTGAATATATCCAGTTATTTATTAGATGAAGAAGTATGTGTTTTTCATAGAGGATTGAAACGTATTGCCACTCCTTTACCAAGATTGCATGAGATTAAGGGGGAAGTATTTAAGTTTGTCCATAAATTGCATTTATTGATTTTTTTAAGGGGAAAAGCACAAGTAGTAATAATGGTCAGTATAATAATGTCATTGAGCTGAATAATAATTGAGAGTGCAGTGATGAATGTTTTTATTCTTGCAACTTGGATATAGAACCCAATGCATATTGTAAGTTTGATACTGAAGGGGATAGTTCACAGAAGTGATTTTATTTGACCCTTTAAAATGAGATTATACAGCACTTCTCTTCTTTATTGAATTACACTGTGGAAAAAGAGTACAATTTTTTTACAAAAATAACAAAATAATTAGATACAACTTAAAAGTGAATGGCAAAGCTTGCGTAATTTAAGTCAAAGGAGAGAACTTATATTTAAACATGCGGATAAAGGGAGGAAATTGGTTGTTTTACATTTTTAGCACTATTTAAAAATGTGCTATGAACACTTGAATAGTAGAGAAGTTTACGTAATAACAGAGAAGTATATGTAAAAGTGGAGTTGTATGTGTATGAGAAAGCCCCAGAGGAATATAAAGAACTTTTAAATAAAGGCTATAGATTAAATTATTTTTATATGAAGATGTACAATATACATTTAGTGTTAAGAATGGTTCCGTAGCCTGTTTTTTATTTTGTGTACCCAAAATCCACAAAAATGTATTTGACCCACCAGGTTGCTCCATAGTATCAGCATGTGGTTATTTTACACACAATATCTCATGTTTTCTACATCAATATTTGTTAAACAAGGTCATTCAATTACAATCTTATATTAAGGATGTATTTGACTTTATGGAAAAGTAAAGGATGTCTGGTGGGGGAGTGACATGTATTTTATAGTGGTATATGTGGTTACTCTGCACACCAGCATTAAACGTGTTTTTAGATTGGAGTCTTTATTATATTTTTTGAGTGATAACCCCAGTATACATATTTTGGAGTTAATTTCATTTTGTTTGAATAACAACATGTTTGAATTTAATGGTGAATTGTATAAGCAAATGCAAGGAATAGCTAAGGGGGCAGCTTTTGCCCCCATGTATGAACATTTATTTATGGGATATTTTGAGGATTTATATCTTACTAATAATGAATTTGTTATAGAACATGTTGTCAAATACTTCAGATTTATAGATGATTTAATTTTAATTTTTTTTTCTCAAAAAACTTTTTATTGATTTATAAACATTACATTTAGGAATTGTGTAAAGATTAACAATTTGATAAAACAAAGTGCAACTCTTGTTGGAGTTAAAAAAGAACATGTACAATCGGTAACCATAAAATCAGTGGTAAATTTAGACATTATACACATTTATGTAAATAAAGTATGGTTAACAAAATAAAAGAGCTAATAATCAAGACCAGGAGAAAAGAAAAAAAAAACTCTAGAAGGTATTAATTGTTTATAATACTTAAAACCTTCCCCAACACTCTATTTTTTAAAATCATTTTTATTGGACTCTTAACCAAGTTTTTTTGTGCATCAATATATAGGTAAGCCATTTTTTGAAAAGTATCCCAGTTTAATTTAGTACGATCAAGCCAATTTTGAGTAATATAAAGTTTTATAAGTGAACAAATAAAAATAAGTGCGTGAGTATCCAGTTTGGAAAGATGAACTAACGGTATATGAAGTATAGCAAATTCCCATGACAGCGTAGATTTATGATACCCCATTCTCTGCAGTCTTACCTTCAAAGAGGTCCAAAGTTTATGAGAAAAATGACAATACCACAGGATATGTAAAAGGTCAGCTTGGGGAAAGGAGCAACATGTGCACAATGGAGATTTACTGGCATTAAATTTATTTAATTTATATGGAGTATGATAAGCATTATTGCTAATCATTAATTGAGTGTAGATCAATTTCTTAAATGGAGTAAATTCTCTGGTGTTTCTGATTGCTAGAAGTTTTTGATTCTCAGTTATTTGAGAATTATGATTCAACCAGGTATTTGAGAAAAGACAATTCTGGTCTAATGTTAATTTGTTTATCAGTTTATAGGACTTTGATAACATTTTCACTGATGATGATAATGTTTTAATTATCATTTTTAAATTATTAAGATCAAGTTCCGTAGGCTTTATGAAATCAAACTTTATCATAATTACCTCTCTTATTTGACGTAAAACTGTAGTGTACTTCCAACTAACTTTTAGAATCTTACGTAAATTTGCTAGTGACAAGTCTTTATATTTTAAGATGTCCCAAACTTTTAACTTTTTAATAAGAGGATAATTTGTTAGATTAAATGGAGAGTTATCTAACATTATGTTCGGATTTAAATGAAGTGGTTGAAAGAGGGGAAAAAAACTTATCAAGATTGCAGATTTTTAATAAATTCTGAAAAGCATTAATCTTGTGTTTAAGAAGGGTCGAAATTTTACAGGTGCTCTTCATGTTTAAATAAATAAAAGGGATGGCCTCCGGATTTATATTTTTAGATAAAATATAATGGTACCACAACCTAACCCATATTGGGTACTGAATACCCTTACTACTATTAAAGTTAGATATAGTTAATAGCTTATTTGCTGAAACAATTAGATAATATAGGTAAAAATTTGGTAATCCCAAACCTCCCTTATCTTTAGTAATTGACACTCTAGAATAGGAGATCCTAACCGATTTGGGAAACCACATAAATTTTGATAATTCTATATTTACCTTTTCGAAAAAAGATTTGGGAATTATCTGATCCGAAGAATTGAATTGATATATAAATTTTGGAAGAATATTCATTTTAATTATTGCAGCTTTTGATAAAAGTGATAGATTTAGCTGTTCCCATCTATTCATGTTAAACATTATAGATTTCCATATTTTACTCATGTTGTTTTGAAATGAGGAGTGATTATTGTGCTCCATGTTAATTCCCAAATATTTCACACCAAAAGTAATCTGGATTTGTGAATCAGAAAACAAAAATAATTTATGAACCTTGTGATTTAAAGGAAGAATATGAGTTTTTGAAGTATTTATAAGATAATTTGAAGCAAGAGAGAAACGTTCAATAGAGTTTGTTATTTTACTAAGATCAGATAATGGAGTTTGGAAATATATTACTAGATCATCAGCAAATGCAGAAAAAAAATATTTGTGTTAAAGATTCTTGGAATATTACGAAAGGTGTTTTGAGTAATATATAGCAGCAATGGTTCCAAGTATATATTAAAAGAAAAGGGGACAAGGGCAACCTTGCCTTGTACCTCTGGTAATCTTTATAGGGAATATGTGTAACCATTAATATACAAACTAGTATACATATCCTTATATAATGTTTTTATTAAATTTGTAAAGGATATGGGAAATTAAAGCATGTCATAGTTTGAAAGAGAAAATCCCAACATACTCTATCAAACGCATTTGATGCATCAAGAATCAATGCATATATTGGGTTAGAGTCATTTTTTAAAAGATGAATAATAGATTCCAGAGTGAGGTATTATCCCATGCATGTTTATGAGACATAAAACCTGTTTGGTCTTGAGAAATAATTGAGGGTAAGACCTGTTTTAATCTATTAGCCAAAATTGATGATAAAATCTTTATGTCTATATTGATTAAAGAAATAGGCCTATAATTTGAGGGGTTAGTTTTTTGTTTATTATTTTCAGAATTAATATTGTTTTAGACCTGTTCCAGTAAAGATCAGATATGTCCTCGATTTTAATGTAGTTATATACTTTAAAGAGAAAAGGAACAATTATCGACTTAAAGGATTTAAAAAATTCTGGTGTAAACCCATCTGGACCAGGAGATTTACCCGATTTAAGTCTATCTATTGAATCTGAAATTTCTTTTTAAAAGTAAGAGGAGCTGAAAGTAAATTTTTGATTTTCATTTAATTTAGGAAATTTTAAAGAGCTTAGAAAACTATTTATATGATTGTTAATCAACGGATTGGATGAATTAGAGTATAACTCTGTATAGAGTAAGGTAAAGAGATGTAAAATTTCCTTATCTGTATTATATAATTTATTTTTGTGTAATAAAGATGAAATTTTAGGTCTATCGAAGTTATTTTTAATTATTCTGGCTAAGATTTTAGACGGAACTTGAGCCCATTCTGAATAAGTAGCTAGTAATCTTTGATCTACTATAGAGAGGTTATTTTTTTTTTTTTTGCTACTAATACTGCTATTATTATCAGATGGTTATGATAACAACATAACAATGTTAAGCATACATTTCCAAGGTATACTCATAGATGTATTTTGTATATTTTATATCAACTCATGGTTTGTAGTCTTCCATCGAGTTGTGTTACCATCTGAATGTCATTTTGATTTATTTACATGGCTTTTTAAAACAGGCACTACACACATATACTTTTCCTGGTTTACCACTTGTGTGTTTATAGTGTCTACCAGGTATTTAAGATTGTATACATGCTATGTTGGTGGTGTAAATTTAGAGTATTAGTTTGATTACAAACATTCAGGGCTGGTCATGTTGATCTTATACAAATGGTGATGCATAGTTTTTCTGTGGTTAAGTTTTTTAAGTGCATTGATGTGCAATTTTCAGGTGTGTCCACAAGGGGGAGAGTTTGAGTGGAGCTATGATGCTTAAATAATGGGACAGATGTATTGTTCTTTGTTTTAGTTTGCTTTCTGAAGAAGTTGGTGCAGAGCCGATAAAAGCTTGGTTTTAAGCTTAATAAAATTCCTGTTTGGTATTTTCATTTATTGGCATTCTTTACAGACATTTTTGGATTATTAGGAGTCCTGAATATAACCTCTGGATTACTAGGAGATTTTTAGAGGTGCAGCAACCTGCAACGGTGGCATTTATCAGTTTGTGGTTTTGTTTTTGAGTTGTGCAGAAAGACTTAAGAAACATGTCAGGGACATTAAAAAACCTAGCGCCAGATTCACGATGGCTTGCACGGAGTCTAAGAGTAGAGTAAGACTCCATGCAGCCATCATGTCTGACGAGCGATCAAGGAACAGCCTGCAGGGGCGTGCAAGAGAGCTCCTAAAATGGCTCTTACACGGACAGGGCTGGGATATGCAAATTACCTCAATTGCAGGCGAAAGGCATGCACATGAGGTAGATTTGCGATTCAGGAAACCCGAACCTGTCCGAGTAAGAGCAGTGTTATTTGCAGAAATGTACTCAGTTGACAGCTGAGTACCATTCTGCAAATAGCAAAACGGAGCCGTGACAGCAACAAATAAAGGTTGCATCCAGTGCAGGAAGCATGCCAATGGCCAAATATATATCCATTGGCAATGTTCCCTGATGCAATATGAAAAAAAATAATTAATTTTTTTTCTCCGATTTCCAATGTTTAAGTGTAACACAGCGCCCCAAATGGGCTGTGCTCTAAAGAAACAGAAAACTAAAATTAAAACCCACAAATGTGGATCTTATTTAAATTGCTAATGTACAATGCAAGGGAATGGCAGGCTGAAGACAACATGGCCACCGAGTAGAGGTTGCTAAGTGGGGAAGCTCAGTCTAAGAGATATAACCAGGCATTAGTAGGCAATCATAAGCAAAGGAGGGTTAGGATAGTGAATCGCAATTTTACATAGCAAATGAGCACAGTCAGTGGAGTGTAGGAGTAGGATAAGGGGAGTAACAGAGTAGAAGATAGGTGACATCATGAGTGGGGTATGTATGAAAGAAGTGAAGCTCATTGGAGCAGAGTGGCATGTGTCAGCTGTCATTTACACATCATGGAAACAGGTGCATCAACAGGTAGGCTAGGTAAAGGCAAGAAATGGAAGGTGTATGCCATGGATAACACCAAAGTTTTTTGCTGAGCGGGTATGCGCGTGTGTGCGTGCCTGTAAACCCGAGTAAGACAGAGTGCATGCGTGTAAGCGTGAGTGCATGCGTTTAAGTCGGAGTAAGCATGTATAAGGCTGTTTAAAGAGTTGTAAGTGCGTTTGTGCTGGTGTGCACTCGTTTTAACCTGAATAAGCAAGTTTTAGTCCGTGTAAGCATGTGTGCGTGCATGTGAGCTGCTGTGAGCGTGTTTGCACTTGTGTGTGCTGCCCCCTCAAGGAAACAGAAAGGAAAAAGGAAGCACAACAAATAGTAGGAAGCTACCAGGGAGTACTAGCAGAGCTAGCAGGTGAAAACAATCAGAATCAGGCAATTACACAGGCAGTACACTAGCCCAGCCCAGCCTAGCACTTAAAACCATGCAAGCAACAGTCCATTATGTTTTTCACAACAGACACTGCAGTAAGCTAATAGAAGTGAAAACTGAAAAAGCTTTACTGAGACAAAGAAATGTTAAGGGCTGCCATTGCTGTTATAAGGTGACATATGCAACATGCTGAGGATGGTGACAATGGAAATGCTGCTGGACAACCCACAGTGAGGAGACGGAGAAGAGTACACAGGCCCAGGGTAACCTACCAGGGGCTACATGAGCTGGAGATAGTGGAGCACTATAGAGTGGACAGAGACCTCCTGCAGCAATTGTTGAGCTGTGCAGGCCATGCCTCACACACAGAACCAACAGAGGGGAACCCATCCCAGTGGAAACCAAGGTATGTGTTGAGCTAAGAATATTAGCAACAGGTACCTTCCAGAGACCAACTGGTGATATGATGGGGATATCACAGGCATCAGCATCCAGGGCACTGCACCAGTTCCTGGATGCCATGTCAGCACATGTCGGTGATCATGTATATTTCCCCAATTCCTGTGAGGTATTGGCCAGCAATATGCATCTCTTCCAGCAAATAGCAGAATACTCCTGAGGTAGTGGGTGCAATAGACTGCACATATGCATCAAAGCACCAGCCAGCGAAGCGGGTAGGGTCTACTTCAACACAAGGGCTTCCTCCATCAACTGCCAGGTCATGTGTGATGCCCAGGGCATAATACTGAATGTGTGTTCTGGCTGCCCTGGAAGCTACCATGATTCCCATATCTGGCATCTGGACGAAGCTGTACCAGACATTTGCCAATGGGGACATCCCACATGGTCACCTAGTGGGGAATGCTGGCTATGCACTGGAGCCATGGCTACTCAACCGCAAGGGATTCCCTCCATCAACTGCCAGGTCATGTGTGATGCCCAGGGCATAATAATGAATGTGTGTGCTGGCTCCAAACCTCCCTTATCTTTAGTAATTGACACTCTAGAATAGGAGATCCTAACCGATTTGGGAAACCACATAAATTTTGATAATTCTATATTTACCTTTTCGAAAAAAGATTTGGGAATTATCTGATCCAAGAATTGAATTGATATATAAATTTTGGAAGAATATTCATTTTAATTATTGCAGCTTTTGATAAAAGTGATAGATTTAGCTGTTCCCATCTATTCATGTTAAACATTATAGATTTCCATATTTTACTCATGTTGTTTTGAAATGAGGAGTGATTATTGTGCTCCATGTTAATTCCCAAATATTTCACACCAAAAGTAATCTGGATTTGTGAATCAGAAAACAAAAATAATTTATGAACCTTGTGATTTAAAGGAAGAATATGAGTTTTTGAAGTATTTATAAGATAATTTGAAGCAAGAGAGAAACGTTCAATAGAGTTTGTTATTTTACTAAGATCAGATAATGGAGTTTGGAAATATATTACTAGATCATCAGCAAATGCAGAAAAAAAAATATTTGTGTTAAAGATTCTTGGAATATTACGAAAGGTGTTTTGAGTAATATATAGCAGCAATGGTTCCAAGTATATATTAAAAAGAAAAGGGGACAAGGGGCAACCTTGCCTTGTACCTCTGGTAATCTTTATAGGGGAATATGTGTAACCATTAATATACAAACTAGTATACATATCCTTATATAATGTTTTTATTAAATTTGTAAAGGATATGGGGAAATTAAAGCATGTCATAGTTTGAAAGAGAAAATCCCAACATACTCTATCAAACGCATTTGATGCATCAAGAATCAATGCATATATTGGGTTAGAGTCATTTTTTAAAAGATGAATAATAGATTCCAGAGTTAGGGTATTATCCCATGCATGTTTATGAGACATAAAACCTGTTTGGTCTTGAGAAATAATTGAGGGTAAGACCTGTTTTAATCTATTAGCCAAAATTGATGATAAAATCTTTATGTCTATATTGATTAAAGAAATAGGCCTATAATTTGAGGGGTTAGTTTTTTCTTTATTATTTTTCAGAATTAATATTGTTTTAGACCTGTTCCAGTAAAGATCAGATATGTCCTCGATTTTAATGTAGTTATATACTTTAAAGAGAAAAGGAACAATTATCGACTTAAAGGATTTAAAAAATTCTGGTGTAAACCCATCTGGACCAGGAGATTTACCCGATTTAAGTCTATCTATTGAATCTGAAATTTCTTTAAAAGTAAGAGGAGCTGAAAGTAAATTTTTTTGATTTTCATTTAATTTAGGAAATTTTAAAGAGCTTAGAAAACTATTTATATGATTGTTAATCAACGGATTGGATGAATTAGAGTATAACTCTGTATAGAGTAAGGTAAAGAGATGTAAAATTTCCTTATCTGTATTATATAATTTATTTTTGTGTAATAAAGATGAAATTTTAGGTCTATCGAAGTTATTTTTAATTATTCTGGCTAAGATTTTAGACGGAACTTGAGCCCATTCTGAATAAGTAGCTAGTAATCTTTGATCTACTATAGAGAGGTTATTTTTTTTTTTTTTTTGCTACTAATACTGCTATTATTATCAGATGGTTATGATAACAACATAACAATGTTAAGCATACATTTCCAAGGTATACTCATAGATGTATTTTGTATATTTTATATCAACTCATGGTTTGTAGTCTTCCATCGAGTTGTGTTACCATCTGAATGTCATTTTGATTTATTTACATGGCTTTTTTAAAACAGGCACTACACACATATACTTTTCCTGGTTTACCACTTGTGTGTTTATAGTGTCTACCAGGTATTTAAGATTGTATACATGCTATGTTGGTGGTGTAAATTTAGAGTATTAGTTTGATTACAAACATTCAGGGCTGGTCATGTTGATCTTATACAAATGGTGATGCATAGTTTTTCTGTGGTTAAGTTTTTTAAGTGCATTGATGTGCAATTTTCAGGTGTGTCCACAAGGGGGAGTGTTTGAGTGGAGCTATGATGCTTAAATAATGGGACAGATGTATTGTTCTTTGTTTTTAGTTTGCTTTCTGAAGAAGTTGGTGCAGAGCGCCGACGAAAAGCTTGGTTTTAAGCTTAATAAAATTCCTGTTTGGTATTTTCATTTATTGGCATTCTTTACAGACATTTTTTGGATTATTAGGAGTCCTGAATATAACCTCTGGATTACTAGGAGATTTTTAGAGGTGCAGCAACCTGCAACGGTGGCATTTATCAGTTTGTGGTTTTGTTTTTGAGTTGTGCAGAAAGACTTAAGAAACATGTCAGGGACATTAAAAAACCTAGCGCCAGATTCACGATGGCTTGCACGGAGTCTAAGAGTAGAGTAAGACTCCATGCAGCCATCATGTCTGACGAGCGATCAAGGAACAGCCTGCAGGGGCGTGCAAGAGAGCTCCTAAAATGGCTCTTACACGGACAGGGCTGGGATATGCAAATTACCTCAATTGCAGGCGAAAGGCATGCACATGAGGTAGATTTGCGATTCAGGAAACCCGAACCTGTCCGAGTAAGAGCAGTGTTATTTGCAGAAATGTACTCAGTTGACAGCTGAGTACCATTCTGCAAATAGCAAAACGGAGCCGTGACAGCAACAAATAAAGGTTGCATCCAGTGCAGGAAGCATGCCAATGGCCAAATATATATCCATTGGCAATGTTTCCTGATGCAATATGAAAAAAAAAATAATTAATTTTTTTTCTCCGATTTCCAATGTTTAAGTGTAACACAGCGCCTCCCAAATGGGCTGTGCTCTAAAGAAACAGAAAACTAAAAATTAAAACCCACAAATGTGGATATTATTTAAATTGCTAATGTACAATGCAAGGGAATGGCAGGCTGAAGACAACATGGCCACCGAGTAGAGGTTGCTAAGTGGGGAAGCTCAGTCTAAGAGATATAACCAGGCATTAGTAGGCAATCCTAAGCAAAGGAGGGTTAGGATAGTGAATCGCAATTTTACATAGCAAATGAGCACAGTCAGTGGAGTGTAGGAGTAGGATAAGGGGAGTAACAGAGTAGAAGATAGGTGACATCATGAGTGGGGTATGTATGAAAGAAGTGAAGCTCATTGGAGCAGAGTGGCATGTGTCAGCTGTCATTTACACATCATGGAAACAGGTGCATCAACAGGTAGGCTAGGTAAAGGCAAGAAATGGAAGGTGTATGCCATGGATAACACCAAAGTTTTTTGCTGAGCAGTATCGCGTGTGCGTGCCTGTAAACCCGAGTAAGACAGAGTGCATGCGTGTAAGCGTGAGTGCGTGCGTTTAAGCCGGAGTAAGCATGTATAAGGCTGTTTAAAGAGTTGTAAGTGCGTTTGTGCTGGTGTGCACTCGTTTTAACCTGAATAAGCAAGTTTTAGTCCGTGTAAGCATGTGTGCGTGCATGTGAGCTGCTGTGAGCGTGTTTGCACTTGTGTGTGCTGCCCCCTCAAGGAAACAGAAAGGAAAAAGGAAGCACAACAAATAGTAGGAAGCTACCAGGGAGTACTAGCAGAGCTAGCAGGTGAAAACAATCAGAATCAGGCAATTACACAGGCAGTACACTAGCCCAGCCCAGCCTAGCACTTAAAACCATGCAAGCAACAGTCCATTATGTTTTTCACAACAGACACTGCAGTAAGCTAATAGAAGTGAAAACTGAAAAAGCTTTACTGAGACAAAGAAATGTTAAGGGCTGCCATTGCTGTTATAAGGTGACATATGCAACATGCTGAGGATGGTGACAATGGAAATGCTGCTGGACAACCCACAGTGAGGAGACGGAGAAGAGTACAGGCCCAGGGTAACCTACCAGGGGCTACATGAGCTGGAGATAGTGGAGCACTATAGAGTGGACAGAGACCTCCTGCAGCAAATTGTTGAGCTGTGCAGGCCATGCCTCACACACAGAACCAACAGAGGGGAACCCATCCCAGTGGAAACCAAGGTATGTGTTGAGCTAAGAATATTAGCAACAGGTACCTTCCAGAGACCAACTGGTGATATGATGGGGATATCACAGGCATCAGCATCCAGGGCACTGCACCAGTTCCTGGATGCCATGTCAGCACATGTCGGTGATCATGTATATTTCCCCAATTCCTGTGAGGTATTGGCCAGCAATATGCATCTCTTCCAGCAAATAGCAGAATACCCTGAGGTAGTGGGTGCAATAGACTGCACGCACATATGCATCAAAGCACCAGCCAGCGAGCGGGGTAGGGTCTACTTCAACACAAGGGCTTCCCCTCCATCAACTGCCAGGTCATGTGTGATGCCCAGGGCATAATACTGAATGTGTGTTCTGGCTGCCCTGGAAGTCAGCTATAACGGCTGCTGACTTGACCCAGTGTCATGGGATCCCACGGCACTATGGATCTGGCTATGCCCTGGAGCCATCACTTCAACGCAAGTGTTCCGCATGCCACTGGGCAGTCATGCAGGCATATGGAATTGCGGCTGCCTGGAACTCCTATTCCCATGGCATCTACACACTGTACCGATTGCCAATGGGGCATCCCACATGGTCCCAGGGGATGCGTATGCCTGGAGCCTGCTGATGACACCCATCAGAACACAACACACTGAATGGAATGCCTAATGAGGCACCACAAATACGAATGTAACGTGTGTGTTTGGGCTGCTCAATCACATCCGACCTGGAACATCTGGTGAAGCCTTGCAGTACTACCCAACACATGTACCCAAATTGTCATGGTTGGCATGCTCAATATGATCCTGTGGAAACACTGTGAGGCCGCATACCTGGCCAAACAGACCCACATTGCAGGTTCTATGCACATATAGATGGAAAACCTGAGGACCACTAGGCCTGGCAAACAGCCCACATTGCCAGCCATAGGCAGATGCCGAGGAGGAACAGCCATAGGCTGTGTGAAAACCGTCACTATGTTGATGGACCTGTTAACCCGTTTAAAGAATTCAAACAGGTTCAAGAGGCAAGATCTGCCCACAACAATGCTGAAATGTGTAGGACACAGTGTCTGTAGGTTCCCAATGTCTATGTGTATGAGTCCCATGACAATACTCCATAGCTTTGCAGAACAGGCTAGTTAGGCTTATAGGGCAATATTGTCTGTGGTCCGTTGTGGCACCAACTCTGTGGAGTGGGACCACTGTCTAGCATTCTTGGGTAAATATCCTGTAGTAACTGATATTGAACAGTGTGTAAGGGTTACGTCTGTCATGAAGCTTGTGTAAGATGCAGGCGGGACACCGCTGTTCCCATTGATGCTGTGTATGCTGTGGAGGGCAGCACTCACCTGTTACTCTGTAGTCAGAGGTTACACTCTGTTGGGATGGATAGTTGCTCCTTAGGGGGATGGGAGACATCTGCACTGAACCTGTTTGCCAGGATGTTGGCAATGCCAGTGGGTTCAGGGTAAGTTTAGTCAGTATGCGGTAACTCACAGCATTTCAGTGAGTGTCCACCCAGGTTCCTGACATATGAAGAAGGCCATGTGATAGTCCTATGTGTCTGGTGCAATTGTTAGGCCCTTAGAAAAGTTATAAGTGATCGTGTCTGCTAGTACAGATCACAGATGCCTGTCTGGGATTGTGCTCTATCATGTAGTAGCTTCCTCCTGATGTTGCAGCTTATTAATGGCTGGGTCTAGACAGGTCCCCTGCCATTGGAGTGAGTCCTGTTGTTATTTGGGATAGCACAATCCATGCAGTCCACTAGGTGTCCATAGAATGTGTATGTAAAGATTCAGCAGTCTGAGCCATATTTGCCACTGTCTCAGGGTCTCTGAAGGATACCACCTTGCTTTGGTGAAGTGAGCGTTGGCTCATGAGAAGTTCACCAAGATTACCCAGGATGGGTGTGTGGAGGGTATATGTATGTCCAGTGAGATACATGTATGTTCTGACCTTACCAATGAGGGTGTATCACTGGTGTGGAACATAGAGTCCCCATGTTGGTGATGATCAGGTCCAATATGTATCCCCTTGTGGCTGTGCTGACTGGTTGTGCCATAGCATATGAGTCTACAAATTGTGAGGCAAGGGTGTTGGGCTTGAGTAGTATCCCCAGTCAATATTTGTGTATTTGAGGTCACCCAATATAATGGTGTTTGTGGAGACCTTCATATTCTCCATAGTTCCCATGAAAGCCGTGTGTTCCTGAGTTTGGGGTCTGTAGCAGGCAACAAACTGAAAGGCAGCTTTGCACAATGGTAGTTGTATATGTATGGTCTGTGATGCTTTGTGCAGTGCTACTAACCGGAGGTCTGTGATGTATGGATACTCCCCTAGTTGTGTTGTCTGTTCCAAGTCTTGTGGTCAGAAAGCATGGTATGAAAGAGAACTGCGACTGCAACCGGAAGCTCACGTGGATCTACAGCACGTCCAATTAAACATCAAACAACCAAAACGGACCAGCTGTGAGGATGCATCTATATTTATTGCTTCAATAACTTAAATCATATCAGCAAGGAACAAACCATGCTGAGTAGACAAACCGGTTGGATGACAAAGAAATGTTAAGGGCTGCCATTGCTGTTATAAGGTGACATATGCAACATGCTGAGGATGGTGACAATGGAAATGCTGCTGGACAACCCACAGTGAGGAGACGGAGAAGAGTACACAGGCCCAGGGTAACCTACCAGGGGCTACATGAGCTGGAGATAGTGGAGCACTATAGAGTGGACAGAGACCTCCTGCAGCAAATTGTTGAGCTGTGCAGGCCATGCCTCACACACAGAACCAACAGAGGGGAACCCATCCCAGTGGAAACCAAGGTATGTGTTGAGCTAAGAATATTAGCAACAGGTACCTTCCAGAGACCAACTGGTGATATGATGGGGATATCACAGGCATCAGCATCCAGGGCACTGCACCAGTTCCTGGATGCCATGTCAGCACATGTCGGTGATCATGTATATTTCCCCAATTCCTGTGAGGTATTGGCCAGCAATATGCATCTCTTCCAGCAAATAGCAGAATACCCTGAGGTAGTGGGTGCAATAGACTGCACGCACATATGCATCAAAGCACCAGCCAGCGAGCGGGGTAGGGTCTACTTCAACACAAGGGCTTCCCCTCCATCAACTGCCAGGTCATGTGTGATGCCCAGGGCATAATACTGAATGTGTGTTCTGGCTGCCCTGGAAGCTACCATGATTCCCATATCTGGCATCTGACGTAGCTGTACCAGACATTTGCCAATGGGGACATCCCACATGGTCACCTAGTGGGGAATGCTGGCTATGCACTGGAGCCATGGCTACTTCAACCGCAAGGGATTCCCCTCCATCAACTGCCAGGTCATGTGTGATGCCCAGGGCATAATAATGAATGTGTGTGCTGGCTGCCCTGGAAGCTACCATGATTCCCATATCTGGCATCTGACACAGCTGTACCAGACATTTGCCAATGGGGACATCCCACATGGTCACCTAGTGGGGGATGCTGGCTATGCACTGGAGCCGTGGCTGATGACACCCATCAGAAACACACACACACCTGAACAGGAATGCCATAATGAGGCACACACACAAACACGTAATGTAATCGAGTGTGTGTTTGGGCTGCTCAAGTCACAGTTCCGGTGCCTGGATACATCTGGTGGAGCCTTGCAGTACTACCCAACTACATGTACCCAAATTGTCATGGTATGTGCTATGCTACATAATATGATCCTGTGAAAACAGCTGTTGCAGGACCAGCATAGGCCTGGGCCAAACAGCCCCCCACCATTGCCAAGGCCATCAGAGGCAGAATGTGACTCGGAGGAGGAACAACCTGAGCCTGACCCAGTAGGCAGAAGGAGATGTGCCCAGTATGCTTTGGCCTTGGCAAAGAGGCAACGCATAGCACATACACTGGCTCAGTAGGAACTCTAGAAATGATACCTCTCTCTGACTTGCACATATAGTAAAAGGGATGCCTAAGTTGACACTACCTGCTTTCAAACATGTACAGGGAGTGTAGTATGTGCATCCGACATAGGCAGCCCTGCAGCACCACCTGAGGCATGATTGTCATGTGTTAAGCAATATAAAGCAGTGCTAAACAGCATTTACCACCATGTAGTATATGCAAACAAAATCACACACACCAACTAGCACAACTGTGGTCAATGTTGAGTAATACTGGGCAACATTCAGCAATGTTGGTGAATATTGAGCAATGTGGGACAAGCCTGGTCTAAGTAGGCCATAGTTGAACAAAAGCCAACATGCTCATATTTGCTTAACTGGCCCTTAAGCAGTCTGGTCTGCTCAGTATGAAAATATAAAGCAGTGATGGGCCTTGAACCCAGGATACTGTGCACTTTTGTTAAAGTACTGAACCACTAAACCATGACAGTATTGCGGTGGTCAGTCTGTATGAAGGAATGTTGATAAGTCTATGCAAAGTATCTCATGGAAACCCTACGGGCACAGCATAATCCCTGTCGAGTTATGACACAAAGGTGAGTCCTGTAGTAAGAACAGAACCTGACTTCCAACACACACAGTATAAATGTTAATAATGGTCATTTTCACACACATCAACAAATGTAGTGGACCTCAGATAGCAACATACTGAAAGGTCACACTGGGCATGCTCACACACTTAAATAAATGAGACAAATGTCAGGCAACAAAACACGGAAAGCCTGAACTGGGCATGCTCACACACTTAGGCCATATCTGAGTACAGCAGTGGGCCACACATATCTGGCAGTTGCATGTGTTAACCCAGGAACCTCTCACTATCCAGCAATCCGCCCTGTGTACACAGTTATATGACAACAGACACATATATAATATAGTGGAACCCTATCATAATCAAATATGTTCTGCAGATACCTAAGTTGTTCATAGAAACTGGTAAAGCAAAGACAATAAAAGCCTGCAAACAGTATCAGCAATAAACATTGTGCATCCCGAACAGTATCATAGGTTCAGAGGTTGATACTAGGCTATCTGTCCTAGGGCATGTACAAGCATAGCCAGAGTGTGTTTGGCATCCGCAACCCTGTCAGATTACTACACTGTGCATGTGAATAGTAGGTCACACAAGATAGCCCATGTGTATTTAGGCTAGTGTGCCTCTGTCTAGCAGGGACACAGAAGATATCCCAGGGGTAAATATACGATCACCCATACAGTCATCAAGATGTCTCCTGTAGGTGGTCAGTCAGTGGCTCTGCCTATGTGAAACTGGGATTACAATTCAGAGTGAGTGGAACCTCTGGGAGAAGAATCTGTCCCTCCAGCATGTCCTATTAACATTTGTGCTGAGGTATATGTCCCTGGAGTGTGTAGCTCTAAGGGAGTCGGATATCCTGAGGTGGAGCATGTCCAGTAATTCTGGGTTGGGTATATCTGTAAACAACAGGCACACATCATATCCGAGTTTGTGGTAAGCGACTGAGTAGAGCTGGAGTTACTGCATCCAAACTGTGCAGGGCATCCATATGAGTCCCCAAATCTGCTTGGTGAGGAACTTCTGTGGTCAGTACAGTTGCTGCAGGTGTCAGCTAAGGTACACCCCAAATGTGGAATTTGTTACCAAGCATGGTTGTGATGAGTATAGGGGCACAATGACCTCACTCGATCTAGATGTGAAACAATATGGGATAAGGTGTCCTATATAGAAGGTCTGTCCAACCACTGTCAAAGGTGACAGTATGAACAAGTCATGTCCCCAAACCCCTAACAACTCCTACCATATGTAATGGAGTGCTACCTATGTGGTAATGTGTGGGCATATTGTTATTCCCAAAGGGGGTGACTATGCAACTAATGGCATTTATCTGTAGGCCATGGCTCAGGCACCAGTCATCCATCTCTGTGAGACCCTGTTTGAGTATGCATGTGGCAGCTGGAGAGTTGATTATGGCACCCAGTTTGCAGTCAAGTGTGAACATGGTCAGCCATATTCCCCCTGTGGTAGCCTGTACGTCAGACAAATATATACTGAACAAGAGAGGTACCAGGACCAAGCCATGTGGGATGCCACGCATAACTGGTGTATAATCAGACATGGCACCTGCAATTCTGACCATGTGGGTGCTATCCCCTGATCCAAGTAGCAATCCATCGTGTGAGATATGTGTCCATATTGACGCTGGTGAGCCTATGCATAATGGCCCAGTGGGTTATTGTGCTGAAGGGTTTTGCAAGGTTCAGGTAGGCTGTGTAGAAAACCGTCACTATGTTGATGGACCTGTTAACCGTTTAAAGAATTCAAACAGGTTCAAGAGGCAAGATCTGCCCACAACAATGCTGAAATGTGTAGGACACAGTGTCTGTAGGTTCCCAATGTCTATGTGTATGAGTCCCATGACAATACGCTCCATAGCTTTGCAGAACAGGCTAGTTAGGCTTATAGGGCAATATTGTCTGTGGTCCGTTGTGGCACCAACTCTGTGGAGTGGGACCACTGTCTCTGTACGCCATTACTTGGGTAAATATCCTGTAGTAACTCCGATATTGAACAGTGCTGTAATGTAAGGGTTACGTCTGTCATGAAGCTTGTGTAAGATGCAGGCCGGGACACCGTCTGTTCCCATTGATGCTGTGATGTATGCTTTGTGGAGGGCAGCACTCACCTGTTACTCTGTGATGTCAGGGAGGTTACACTCTGTTGGGATGGATAGTTGCTCCTTAGGGGGGATGGGGGGGAGACATCTGCACTGAACCTGTTTGCCAGGATGTTGGCAATGCCAGTGGGTTCAGGGTAAGTTTAGTCAGTATGCGGTAACTCACAGCATTTCAGTGAGTGTCCACCCAGGTTCCTGACATAAATGAAGAAGGCCATGTGATAGTCCTATGTGTCTGGTGCAATTGTTCGGTAGAAGCGGCCCTTAGAAAAGTTGATAAGTGATCGTAGCTGTCTGCTAGTACAGATCACAGATGCCTTCCCCGTCTGGGATTGTGCTCTATCATGTAGTAGCTTCCTCCTGATGTTGCACAGCTTATTAATGGCTGGGCTCTATCAGACAGGTCCCCTGCCATTGGAGGAGTGAGTCCTGTTGTTATTTGGGATAGCACAATCCATGCAGTCCACTAGGTGTCCATAGAATGTGTATGTAAAAGATTCAGCAGTCTGAGCCATATTTGCCACTGTCTCAGGGTCTCTGAAGGATACCACCTTGCTTTGGTGAAGTGAGACGTTGGCTCATGAGAAGTTCACCAAGATTACCCAGGATGGGTGTGTGGAGGGTATATGTATGTCCAGTGAGATACATGTATGTTCTGACCTTACCAATGAGGGGTGTATCACTGGTGTGGAACATAGAGTCCCCATGTTGGTGATGATCAGGTCCAATATGTAATCCCCCTTGTGGCTGTGCTGACTGGTTGTGCCATAGCATATGAGTCTACAAATTGTAGCGACTGTTGGGCAAGGGTGTTGGGACTTGAGTAGTATCCCCAGTCAATATTTGTGTATTTGAAGTCACCCAATATAATGGTGTTTGTGGAGACCTTCATATTCTCCATAGTTCCCATGAAAGCCGTGTGTGGTTCCTGAGTTTGACAGGGTGGTCTGTAGCAGGCAACAAACTGAAAGGCAGCTTTGCACAATGGTAGTTGTATATGTATGGTCTGTGATGCTTTGTGCAGTGCTACTAACCCGGAGGTGTGTGTATCTGTGATGTATACGGATACTCCCCCTAGTTGTGTTGTCTGTTCCAAGTCTTGTGGTCAGAAAGCATGGTATGAAAAGAGAACTGCGACTGCAACCAAACCCAGGAAGCTCACGCACGTCGGATCTACAGCACGGTCCAATTAACCAAGCATCAAAAAACAACCAAAACGGACCAGCTGTGAGGATGCATCTATATTTATTGCTTCAATAACTTCAAATCATATCAGCAAGGAACAAACCATGCTGAGTAGACAAACCGGTTTCGGCTAATACAAGCCTTTTTCAATGTCAAATTTTCAAAAAAAGTAAGGCATCACAATTGTGAGCCCTACTTATAGTCCCTCTCTTAAAGAGGCAATGCCCAAATAAAATACAATAAAGTAAATACAGCAAAATAAAATAGTTTTAACATCATAATTCACCCCAAATGTTGGAAAACATATTATGTTATTAAACAAAAGCAATAATGACAAAACTAATAATAAATAAATTTTACAATCAATATACATATGTATGTTACAATAAGGTTTATCATATATAAAGAGCCATTAACAAATTGTTAGATTCAATATTAATTGGGCCATTAAACCAATATGTCCAAATAAAAGCTATCAGTGTACCTGTGTATGGAATGTAAAACTATAATCAATAAATCATATTTTGTATTAACATATAACACCCACCTATAGTGGGTATAAGAACTGCTACTTTGAAAGGAATACATTAGGATAACAATCTATATTAAATGCCTTACTGACTAGGTTCTAATGTATTCAAACCTGGTCTAAAAAGACCACCCAATCTAATGATCCATTTGTATTCCATTTCATTAAGTATCTGATGCCAGCCTGCTATCATTTGTCGATGGAGGGTAATTCTATCTATAATAATAAATGTAAAACGAGCCAAAGGGTGTTCAATGGTGTGTTTATACAAGGCATTAGTCATGCGTTTGTGTTTAATTGCACTGATGTGTTCACAGACCCTCAATTTAACAGACCTAGAAGTCTGTCCCACGTAAAATGCAGAGCAATTACATGTGGCCAAATATACTGCCCAATCAGAGCTACAATTAGAAAACATCCTAATCCCAAAAACCTGGGACGTATTTCTGATAGAAAACTCACTTGTTTTGGGCAAGTATTTGCAAAATGAGCAATGGCCGCATGGAAAACTTCCCTTCAGTATATTGCCCTCCATAGTAGTTTGTGATGGAAGCTGTAAATTATGTCTCTTATAATGGGTTAAGAAGGAATTTAGATTCCTACCCCTTCTGTATGAAAACGAACAACGTTCCGGTAATATATTATTCAAAACATCCTGAGAACGTAAATTTCCCAGTGTTGATTAATAATCTCCACAAATTTGTTCGTATTAGCCCCATAGGTGGTATCTAACCTTAAAGTGCTATTCCTCCCTCTTCCGTGGTTGATCTGTTGCTTGGATTTATATTGTAGTAAATCCAAATGTGGTAAATGATTCACTGTTTGTAAATATTTGTTAATGATGTGTTTGGAATAACCACGATCCACAAATCTATTGACAAGATCCTCACAGGCCTTAGACCCTACCTCCAAAGTGGAACATATTCTTTTCATCCTCATGAATTGTGATTTGGGGATGTTGTGGATGATGTGGCGTGGATGACAACTATTCGCATGCAGCAGAGTGTTATACTGTGGAAATTTTCTATAGACCGATGTGGCTAAAGTTTCATCCTGTAGTCTATTTATCATAACATCCAAAAACACAATGCTGTCATGTTCCACATTAGCCGAGAAACGAATTCCAAAACTGTTGTCATTCAAATAATCCACAAATCTGGAAAGTCGTTCCCTGGTTCCACGCCACACCATCCAACAATCATCAAGATATCTTCTCCAGATATCAAGGTCTGCCAAAAAAGGATTATGATGCATATCATATATGTAAGTGGCCTCAAAATAACCCATGAACAAGTCCATATATGGGGGCAAAAGATTTCCATAGCTGTTCCTTTGATTTGCCAATAAGCTTGGCCATTGTAATAAAAAATGTTCTTACATAACACAAATTCTGTTAATTTGGTCAAAAAATTATTAAATTCCATAGAATATAATTTTGATTTGTAAAGCCAATATGAAACAGCTAAGATGCCTAATTCATGTGGTATGTTGGTATATAATGAGGCTACATCAAGTGTGACCAACCACCAGGAGGATTCCAATTGTGAGTCTTGGACTATGTTAAGAAACTCTGTTGTGTCCTGTATGCGTGACCTAACATGTTTCAACAAAGGTTTCAAGTATATGGTAAGAAAACAGGATAGAGGTTCAGTTAAAGAACCCCGCCCAGAGACAATAGGTCTACCTGGGGGGGTTTTAGCATCCTTATGGATTTTGGGTAACAAGTACAGATACTGATTTACAGGTTCTTCCACCTGTAATTCCTTAGCTATTCTATCTGTAATAGTCCCCTGGGTAACTGACACCTCCAAAAACCTGTCTATTTCTGCCTTGAAACGTGAAATAGGATCTAACTTAAGCTGTTGATAAAAGCTAGTATCCGACAATTGTCGGAGAGCTTCATTGTGATATGCTAAATAGTCCATCACCACTATGGCCCCTATTTTATCTGCCATGGAAATGACTAGTTGCTGATTGTTCCTAAGTTCTAATAATGCCAATCTTTCACTATGGCTTAGATTATTAAATTGTGGTTGGTATACATTTGCATAATGTAGCTCTTTCATGATGCATTCCCTGAAAATAGATACATGTTTATTCATTGGAGCAACAAAAGTAGATTTTCTGAATCTAAATTCAGTAGATCTTTGAGAATTCTCTTTTTCTGAAAAAAATATTTTCATGTTAAGTAATCTACAAAAGTTGTTAACATCCTTTAACAAATCATGTTCCGGAACCACAGAACTTGGAACAAAGTTCAATCCTTTATTCAACAATGTAATTTGACAAGGGGAAAGAACAACAGAAGAGATATTATGAACATTGTTAGTTACTTTATCATCTGCTGTAACAGATTCTGTAAAGTCGGAGTATTGGTACCTGGATCTATGTTTTCTACCCCCCCTCCTCCTACCCTTTGATCTAAAGGGGGGGTCTGTCTCCTTTTAGCTACTGGGGACACCTGGCGTGAAGATGCTTCTCCATCTGACGTAGAATAAGTTTCTTCCTCAGAAGTAAAATCTGAGGAGGTGTGTGCATACCTAAGAATGGACCTAGGTCTTTTCTTGTTGTTATTATTAAAGGTTCGTTGATTTCCCTTGGGTTCACTAAATCTAACTGTTTTTTGGTTAATAAAGGGCTTCCCCTTTTCGTAATCCATTAGATCACGCTGAAATTTGTTAGTCTTTCTCTTGACCAGTTGTTTTTCTAAAATTGACAATTCTTTAGCTAGTTTGGACACATGTTGAGAATAAAACTGATGTTTATTGAATTGTTCAGCCTCCAGGCATATCCCTTGAATTTCTGACAAATTATTATTAATAATTCTGTCATAATATTTAAGTAAACAATTAACAAAAAGCATGGATGCTGAATGTTGTGCTTCTGCCCAATCCTTAGATAACTCCTCATCAATGTGTGCCACCAAAGGTTGTAGTCGTACCCTCAACCCCCTTGGTGTAATGTTTTTAGCTTGATAGGCTTTAAATAGCTTCATATGCCACACATTCGTGCGCAAAGTTTTCATGTGTCTCCCCAGTTTATTAAAGACATAACCACATTTTTGTTCATCATTCACTATAAGTTCCCTATTCTCAGAACTGGCATTGTTGGTCAGACCAAACACCTCTAAATTGTCCTTATCAGCTGACAATCCCAATAGGATATCATTTAAATCCATGTTGGAATAATTGGAAAAAGATCCTATAACAAGAAAAACTTGTATATTGAAAGATATATTAATTTTTTGTATTGTTTACAATTTCTGAAACAATTTCAAAATACCCAGTATATTGACAATTACCAATATAAAGAAATCCCAACTCTGTCTATAGAAAATTGTATAGATTTGTCCCAAAAATGCCGCTATCCAATGTATTCAAAAAATAGCACAGTCTGTACCTGGCCCCAACTTTAACAATACCCCCAACAATCAAAAAAAAGTCGTTGAGTAAATTGAACCAAAAAACTATACTAATTACCCATAGAAACAGACCAATGGTTTATTATATTCCAAAAATATAGGTCCAAAAATATCCAGAATGACATTCGTCTCATCTGGTAGTCCTATGGTCCATCTAGGATCCAATAAATGTAAGACAAAATGGTCACAGAGCTTATAATTTACAGCTCCTCTAATAAGAAATATAAATCTGCCAACTTTCTAAAATTGAAAGTTAATAATAGTTATTATCAGCCAGAATGACCTTCGTCTCATCTGGTGCAAATATACTCAATAAAGAGCAAATTCAACAGCCTTAGATAATATTCTTAGAAAATATTCAACCAGAACGACCTTCATCTCATCTGGTGATATATTGGACAAAATTCCCCATCAATGAATTAATGAAGAATATCTCATTCATAGTAAAATATACCTACCCCCATTTGGGACCTGATTAACTTCTTATATGAATATGCAACTGGATATAAATGAAAATGTTCCAGAAATATAAATTCAATTAAGATTATAATCAGTGTGTCCCAACCAACAATGCCAAACTATATCCAAATTTCAGTGAAAGACAGTATGTCATTTTGATTAATTAAGACTCCAAGAGCCTAAATCTATCAAGTTTGCACATAGTGATCCTATATAGTGAATAGTGAACATACAAAGCAATAATATTTTAATTTGAATATCTGTAGAACTATGGTGGAACTAAGAGGATTAGTTCACCTATGGCTATAGTGGGGATTATTTTTGCAATTTTTGGAAATATAGACCATTCATAGTCCAAGACTCACAATTGGAATCCTCCTGGTGGTTGGTCACACTTGATGTAGCCTCATTATATACCAACATACCACATGAATTAGGCATCTTAGCTGTTTCATATTGGCTTTACAAATCAAAATTATATTCTATGGAATTTAATAATTTTTTGACCAAATTAACAGAATTTGTGTTATGTAAGAACATTTTTTATTACAATGGCCAAGCTTATTGGCAAATCAAAGGAACAGCTATGGGGGCGTCTTTTGCCCCCATATATGCGGACTTGTTCATGGGTTATTTTGAGGCCACTTACATATATGATATGCATCATAATCCTTTTTTGGCAGACCTTGATATCTGGAGAAGATATCTTGATGATTGTTGGATGGTGTGGCGTGGAACCAGGGAACGACTTTCCAGATTTGTGGATTATTTGAATGACAACAGTTTTGGAATTCGTTTCTCGGCTAATGTGGAACATGACAGCATTGTGTTTTTGGATGTTATGATAAATAGACTACAGGATGAAACTTTAGCCACATCGGTCTATAGAAAATTTCCACAGTATAACACTCTGCTGCATGCGAATAGTTGTCATCCACGCCACATCATCCACAACATCCCCAAATCACAATTCATGAGGATGAAAAGAATATGTTCCACTTTGGAGGTAGGGTCTAAGGCCTGTGAGGATCTTGTCAATAGATTTGTGGATCGTGGTTATTCCAAACACATCATTAACAAATCTTTACAAACAGTGAATCATTTACCACGTTTGGATTTACTACAATATAAATCCAAGCAACAGGCAATATACTGAAGGGAAGTTTTCCATGCGGCCATTGCTCATTTTGCAAATACTTGCCCAAAACAAGTGAGTTTTCTAGCAGAAATACATCCCAGGTTTTTGGGATTAGGATGTTTTCTAATTGTAGCTCTGATTGGGCAGTATATTTGGCCACATGTAATTGCTCTGCATTTTATGTGGGACAGACTTCTAGGTCTGTTAAATTGAGGGTCTGTGAACACATCAGTGCAATTAAACACAAACGCATGACTAATGCCTTGTATAAACACACCATTGAACACCCTTTGGCTCGTTTTACATTTATTATTATAGATAGAATTACCCTCCATCGACAAATGAAAGCAGGCTGGCATCAGATACTTAATGAAATGGAATACAAATGGATCATTAGATTGGGTGGTCTTTTTAGACCAGGTTTGAATACATTAGAACCTAGTCAGTAAGGCATTTAATATAGATTGTTATCCTAATGTATTCCTTTCAAAGTAGCAGTTCTTATACCCACTATAGGTGGGTGTTATATGTTAATACAAAATATGATTTATTGATTATAGTTTTACATTCCATACACAGGTACACTGATAGCTTTTATTTGGGCATATTGGTTTAATGGCCCAATTAATATTGAATCTAACAATTTGTTAATGGCTCTTTATATATGATAAACCTTATTGTAACATACATATGTATATTGATTGTAAAATTTATTTATTATTAGTTTTGTCATTATTGCTTTTGTTTAATAACATAATATGTTTTCCAACATTTGGGGTGAATTATGATGTTAAAACTATTTTATTTTGCTGTATTTACTTTATTGTATTTTATTTGGGCATTGCCTCTTTAAGAGAGGGACTATAAGTAGGGCTCACAATTGTGTTGCCTTACTTTTTTTGAAAATTTGACATTGAAAAAGGCTTGTATTAGCCGAAACCGGTTTGTCTACTCAGCATGGTTTGTTCCTTGCTGATATGATTTGAAGTTATTGAAGCAATAAATATAGATGCATCCTCACAGCTGGTCCGTTTTGGTTGTTTTCAGAAAGCATGGTATGAAACATAACCTGGTAGTGCTGTTGTTTATAAATGAGCCTGAACCAGGCATCTGTTAGTGCACAGATATCACTATCCTCCATACTGAGGAGAGTCCTGAGTGGCCGCAATATGAGGGTAACACATCTGGTGTTGAGCAGCATTACCCTTAGTTTCATTTAACCTGTAATGTGTACGGAGGTGGGTCTGTCTTTTGAGCCCTGCCTAAAAAAGGCACTATGGTGGTAGCAAGAGCCTTAGCCAGCATTCAAAAGTCCAAGGGTGACAGGTGCAAGCTGTCCATAGTGAAGCTACGTGACATGTTGAGCATGTCACCACAGGCTGACAGACACTGTATCCCCTATGAATGACACCAATTTGTTAGCCAACTGTTAAACGTGATATGTTTGTCTGTATACTGTGACATCATAACTGGTGGGTCTAAGATGCTAGACAAGGTCAGGGTCATACTGGCCTGGGCTACATAATCAGAGTGTTCCTCCATTTATCATGTCATGTGATCCGGGGAGTAACGTCTGAGGTTTTACGCACCAGCATGGACAATGATGGTGCTAGTCCTGTACTTGCTTTGGAGTGACCTGACTACATGTGTTATGTGGCAGATCCTAGCACCTGACAGACAGCCCAAAGTGACTATTCCCTTGTTTGGGCTGGTGAGTGGTATGTCAGTGTGTCTGACAATAAGTGTCACCTATTACAAATGTATTAGGTGTGTTGTTTAGCCCGAAGGGCAGTGACTGTGTGGCACACTGACATTGTGAACTATGTGATACGTGGGTATTGCAGTGGGGTAGCAGTTGTGTGTGTGTCTGATTTGGAGGTCTCTGCTGCTTGGGCAGAGATCATTTACAGCATTTGAGTGCATCTATGTGTGATAATGTGGTTTGAGTGCTGTCGCTAGAGGATATGTGAGACTGATATGTGGTGTGTGTGGTTACCTTCACCACCTGATAGGCTGTGCCAGTCATGGGTCGAGAGAGTTCAGCACACTGTGTGTCTACATAGGTGCATCTCACACATATATCTGAGTTTGTCGGGAGGAGGAGAGGGTTGTCTGTGTACATGAGGCAGATGTGACATTGTGTCAACATCACAATATTCACCAGCTGGACTGGAGAGTACATATGAAACTGACCCCTGGACATGCAAGGATATTATGATGACAATACTCTTTAGCCTGATCACAAAGGATCAGTAGGGTGTTAATTGTGTAAAAGAGTATAACAGGGATTAGTGCTCAGGTTCATTGGTGTTTTGTAAAGAGTAGCTGAGAAGGAGTCCAGACTGAATCATGACACCTCCTTCAGCTATGTCGTAAATAGCAATGTACACCCATATATGTCCTGAGTCAGGGCCAACTGTACGTGACTGACAATGCCGACATCCTGACAGACAGGCCCATAAATACATACCCACCTCCCACTGACGATAGTCCATATCATCATACCAGGAGATATCACATGTAGAATGGATAAGCAGCTACCCCCAATGCCAAAAGCATGTCAGCAACTGGAATACATTGATTCCCAATATGTGTCATGCATAAACTACAGAACAAACAGATCCTGCACCTGAACAGTCAGCTGAGCCTCATCCCCTACACAGGATGTGGAACCGTTGAATGTGTTACAGCAACATATGGCACTCCCCACAAGTGTTGGTGCACAAAACATCATGGGAAGTACAGTCCAGTATGCCTATGAAGTCTGATCTGCAAGGTCATAGAGTCCATCATGGTTGGAGTCATAAACAGAGCTATTGGAAGCTGACATACACACAACCCTACCAACTGTGGTATGTTCATGTGCAGATCATGGTTCCCAAACATGCTAGACTGTTTGCAAGGCAGCCACCCAGGACATACATCACTGAACACAGCTACACATGTCTCACATAGACTTTAATAGCCCTTTATCAACATCCCAGACACATGTAGTATCCACAAAACCAACAAGTTGTGCATAAATATGTGTTAACATATGAAGGAATGTCAATGTGTCCACAGATAGATCACACAAGGTATGGATTATGAGGTCCTGTTCAAGCTGTTGACACCTGCTGACCCACACGGACCATTCCTGGAATGGCATAAAATAAAGTGTACACACATCACCATGTCCAGTCTGATGATGTCATCATCCTATAAATACAGCAGGAGAATAGAAACCAGCCAGTAAAGCAAATAGCGTGCTGTGTTAATGCGTCTTTCTCTACTATCATAACATAGTTAGGTAGGAGTTTGAATCCTGCAAATGCTGACTGTGTGTGGGGGGCGGGGTGTATGTGTGCAGTTTCCTGTGAGAGAAGTGTCCTTTTTGGAGACTGGGAAAACTCACTAAAAGAGGTACATTCCTCTTTGGAAAGTTTGATGTGTATGTGTGCAGTTTCTTGTGAGAGAAGTGTCCTTTTTGGAGACTGGGAAAACTCACTAAAAGAGGTACATTCCTCTTTGGAAAGTCTGATGTGTATGTGTGCAGTTTCCTGTGAGAGAAGTGTCCTTTTTGGAGACTGGGAAAACTCACTAAAAGAGGTGCATTCCTTTTTGGAAAGTCTGATGATGTCACCATCCTACAAATACAGCAGAAGGGAAACCAGCCAGTAAAGCAAATAGCATGCTGTGCTAATGTGTCTCTCTCTAGTATTATAACATAGTTAGGTAGGGATTTGAATCCTGCAAACACTGACTATTTGGAAAGTCTGATGTGTATGTGTGCAGTTTCCTGTGAGAGAAGTGTCCTTTTTGGAGACTGGGAAAACTCACTAAAAGAGGTACATTCCTCTTTGGAAAGTCTGATGATGTCATCATCCTACAAATACAGCAGGAGAAGAGAAACCAGCAAGTAAAGCAACTAGCGTGCTACATTAATGTGTCTCTCTCTCTAGTATCATAACATAGTTAGATAGAGGTTTGAATCCTGCAAACACTGACTGTGTTTGTATATGTGTGCAGTTTCCTTTGAGAGGAGTTCCCTTTTTGGAGACTGGGAAAACTCACTAAAAGAGGTAGATTCCTCTTTGGAAAGTCTGATGATGTCACCATCCTACAAATACAGATGGGGGGTGTGTGTATGTGTGCAGTTTCCTGTGAGAGAAGTGTCCTTTTGGAGACTGGGAAAACTCACTAAAAGAGGTACATTCCTCTTTGTAAAGTCTGATGTGTATGTGTGCAGTTTCCTGTGAGAGAAGTGTCCTTTTTGGAGACTGGGAAAACTCACTAAAAGAGGTGCATTCCTTTTTGGAAAGTCTGATGATGTCACCATCCTACAAATACAGCAGAAGGGAAAACAGCCTGTAAAGCAAATAGCGTGCTGCGTTAATGTGTCTCTCTCTAGTATTATAACATAGTTAGGTAGGGATTTGAATCCTGTAAACACTGACTATTTGGAAAGTCTGATTTGTATGTGTGCAGTTTCCTGTGAGAGAAGTGTCCTTTTTGGAGACTGGGAAAACTCACTAAAAGAGGTACATTCCTCTTTGGAAAGTCTGATGATGTCATCATCCTACAAATACAGCAGGAGAAGGGAAACCAGCCAGTAAAGCAACTAGCGTGCTGTGTTAATGTGTCTCTCTCTAGTTTTATAATATAGTTAGGTAGGGAGTTGAATCCTGCAAACACTGACTATGTTTAGGGGTGGAGGGTATGTGTGCAGTTTGGGGTGTGTGTATGTGTGCAGTTTCCTTTGAGAGGACTGCCCTTTTTGAAGACTGGGAAAACTCACTAAAAGAGGTACATTCCTCTTTGGAAAGTCTGATGATGTTACCATCCTACAAATACAGCAGGAGAAGGGAAACCAACCAGTAAAACAAATATCGTGCTGTGTTAATGCATCTCTCTCTAGTATCATAACATAGTTCGGTAGAGGTTTGAATCCTGCAAACACTGACTGTGTTTGTATATGTGTGCAGCTTTCTTTGAGAGGAGTTCCCTTTTTAGAGACTGGGAAAACTCACTAAAAGAGGTAGATTCCTCTTTGGAAAGTCTGATGATGTCACCATCCTACAAGTACAGATGGAGAAGAGAAACCAACAAGTAAAGCAAATAGTGTGCTGTGTTAATGCATCTCTTACTAGTATCATAACATAGTTAGGTAAGGGCTTTGAATCCTGCAAATACTAACAGTGTGTGTGTCACTGTTGGTCAATGCAGTGTGGTTTTTGGTTTTGCTATGGTAGGACATATTATGTTTAAAACAGTAAGTGCATTGCACACATCAGGTATCTGCGTGGCAAATATATATGTGTACATGTCCCCTCAATCAGTACATAGGTGTGAAGCCTGCATACTACATGAATACATCTGTTTCCATTGACAGATTGTGCCACTGCTTCTCAGATCGTAGGTTACATATGTATGTATGTGACAAGGCCGTCCACTGTTGTGATCTGTGGCCAAGGTCATCTGTGCCACACACACCCATGACAGTTACTAAAGAGTAGTGTGAGTGAGGGTATATGCCTGTGGTATATGTCAGACATGTTCATACACAACAACGACTGGCAATAATGGACAGTCTGTATAGGTGTACAACTGCCTTGTGGATATGCATTCAGGCCTCTAATGTCGTATGTGATACACTGAGGGACTCCACAATACCTATGGATATGTGGATACCGAGGGACACATGACATAACATGAGGCTGTATGTACACATTGGTACCCAACATACATGCTGAGGTCTACCATCGATGTGGTACTGACGGGATAGTATGTATAGTAAATGTGGATGACTATGCCATAGCCGGCTTACTGCTATACAGCATGTATCAGACAACAGGTGTCTGTCTGTATGATACCCTTGTGTAGGATATGTGTCCCATCCAGGGAATGCATTGTAGGCCAATGCCTGCATTTCCAGATGTGGATGGACACATCCCTAGTGTGTTTGCATGTACCTAAAGGGGCTATATGCCAAACAGGTGTGGTCCCAGGAATGGGTGGCAGTCAATACTACTGGTTAGTGTTAGAGTATAGTACCGGAAGGATCCAACTGTTACTGAGTTCCCTACAACCGTGTGTCATTTGTCAGGACATCATCCAATGATTGCTTATAGTCATGCTGTTGAGGTTGTGTATACTACCAGACCTCAAATCATTGACAGATATTAACAGTATCACCCACAGCATAGTGTCAACCCATGACATGCACACATGTGGACCCATGTTAGTACATAACTGTAGTAGAATGCATACTGGACATTGAAATTTACTATGAGATGTTAACAATGTGTACAACAGGGTATGCCACACGTCCCCATGTGTCCACCATGCATGTACATGCAGACAGTGCGCACCCACTATGTTCACAGATGTACACTTGCTAATCTGTACTGCACACATCACACATGTACTGTCCACTCACTAACACATGCTGGCAACACATTACACTTAAGCCAAGTGGCACATGGGTGGACAATACATACTCAGACCTAACAGTGGTGTAAACAATGCTACATTGACAATCAGAGCTTTGATGCATAATGCCTGCTCAGACATACCTAGAATTATGTCATTACACGTTCCTGTTGACAACTTGCTAATATTGCTACACTGCTATAATGTCACCCTGTGCATCAGCACCATGTTAGCCTGTTCTTGCATCAATGTTACAGATGACAGGAGGCGACACAGGTATCATCATATGCACAGGGTGTGTTGTTGTTTGCCAAAGCCTGACATTGACCCATCCGATCGACATGTCTGTGTGTGTGTGTGTGTGTGTGTGTGTGTGTGTGTGTGTGTGTGTGTGTGTGTGTGTGTGAGAGACAACAGTACAGCATGGGCCAACGTTGATGTAATGTGTGTGTGCATGTGTGAGCCCTAGTTGTTTGGTTAATGCATGTGTGTCTGCATGCACACAGCTCCACCATGTGGCTGCCATATACGGTAGTTTGTGGGACAGCCACAAACTGTACCTGCTAGGCTGTACAGATCACTGTCTCCGGCCATGGACACAGTACCTGTGCCTGGCAGGGGTGCTAAGGACAGTATCAGGTACCAACCTTGACTGGGTACTGTCATCAGAGGCAGAGGTATGACGAATGGACCCACGTCCCTGCTGGGACTGGCCAGAGCCACGTGCATGTGGTCTACTGGGACGGTCAATGGACAGGCCAGCCCCAGCATGGCTGTGGCTGTAACTGCCACTACGGGAGTGGCTGTGAACTGTGGGCCATCTGCGACCACTGCCAGCTGTTGCTGTTGCTGGCATGTGTCTGCGTTGACGTCGCAACTGTCCCGCACGGTCCTGGCTCATGGAAGACATATTGTAGAGGGCATCTACTGTCTTCCCCCCAACATCTATCAATGACCTCGGTGTAATTCCGGAGGCACCGGCAAGGTCACGGATGCTGTCATTGATAGCTGTGTAATGGGCCCTCTGCACCCTAAGTCCCTGTCTGGTGTACCGTTCCATACGTGCCTGAGCCTGCATTATAGCCCGGAACATACTGGGCATTGTAAGACCTGTGAGGGCATGTCTGCCAGGGGCAATACGACCAGCGGTGCTCCCCCGAGAACCCCAGGACCTCCACCTATGTGGTACCATTCCAGGAATTTGGCTATGGCTGCTGTGAGGGGATGCAAGTGCCATGGGTACCACACTTTCCTGGTCAATGCCAACTGTATGCTGTCCCTCGCCTATGGCCATTGGTGTTGAGGGATGTATTGGCAGTATGAGTGTGTGCATAGATGGGGTTGAACGCTGTGTACTGTTGATTGGCGGACCAACAACAGACCCTGTCAAACCTTCCTGTGCCAGAATACATGTCTCATCATCACCACTATTCATGGCAGTGGCTTCAGGTTCCCTGCTGTTTTCGGCCACCCCTAACTCAGCACCTGTGAGAGAAAGACAGGAAACCCACTTTACAGTCTGCCCATGATGCATGCACACATGCACACATGCACACATGAATACATGCACACATGCACACATGAACACATGCGCACATGCACACATGCACACATGTACACATGAACACATGCACACATGCACACATGTACACATGAACACATGAACACATGCACACATGCGCACATGCACACATGAACACATGCACACATGCACACATGAACACATACACACATCCACACATATACACTCCTCACTACAGCACATACACACACACACCAGCAATCCAACACATACTCTATAGTGGGTGAAGGTGGGTGCCAGTATCACAAGGCAAACAGTCACCACACACATGTCAGCATGCAGAATATGTATTGCACAAGACCATGCAGTGCAAGTGTAGGCCCCCTATTTCATGGCAGTGTACATGGCTTTGATGCAACTGTGTAGTTGCTCAGTGATTGGCTACACTCTGGAACACAATGTGTACCTGGACACAACATTGCTATGCAAGTATTATCAGCTCTGCAATGCCCTGTGCACCATCACTTACAGATATACATGCCATGGTTGCATGTGTTATCTGTGTGACACATAGATTTCCATGTCTGAGTACAGTGTCTGTGTCCATAGCAGATAATAGTGGGCACAGGTGTAGCAGATGCATGCTATGTACACACACGGGATGAGTGGTGGATGTTGAGGTGAAGGAATCCCAATGCTCAACATGGCCAGTGTACAGTGGTTATGGTGAGTGTGGGACATATTGCAGATATGTCGGTGCCAGCCATGTCATGGCATGCTACACGACTGCAACATTAAACCTCACACATACACAATGTGTGTCATGTGACCTTTACACCACTAGCATTCCAGGACATATATGTAACACTTTGCTCAGATGGCGACTGCTGTGCATATTGTGTATACTGGCATATGTAAGCACACACACAACATGCTATGCATATTGTGTATAGGTGCATATGTTTGCACACACAACATTGAGGTGCACAGCAATGACTACTATGAGTAGTACTGTGGTCACTGTAACTGGATGGGGTGTAGTACCCTGTGCCATCATCATCATGCATCTTGTGGTCACTCACAGCTACTAATGTGTGCAAGTCCAACGCCTAGCATGCTATACCTGAACTGCAGTGCTGTGGCTACGTTCACAATTACACAGCCACTTTGTACATGGGTATGTGAGGTGCCCGATAGGAAGCATTGCCTAACATGACTGTGTTATGTGTTGAAGAGTGTTGCACAGCCCCATGATAGGCCTCTACCCCTGAGGTACATCATGTGTGTGTGTGCATGACATGTGGGATACTGAAGTGTGACCTTACAGCAGGTATGTGGTAATGCCAAATGATAAACGTGTTCTGTTGTGTACAGCTGTAGAAACTATGCATATCCAACGTGCAGTACAGTGTTGCCACAAATGTATCTGCTGCTCTGTGCATTGCATGTGATTGAGGCAGCTACTGACTTTACTGAGATGTTTAATGTCTCACAGCAAATATTATGCATAGGTGTGTTACGTGTACATGGCCTACACCTCACCTATGACATGCACATGTCATTACCAATATTAAAGTGTTAACACACTTACCAGCATGTATCGTCTGCCCTGCTGTCACACCAGAGGGACCTACAAGAATATGAAACAGTTTGTCAGTGGCCACAACTGTGGCATTGCTACTGTGAGTGTGCTAAACTACAGTAGAACAACAGTCAACAGTCACAGGTGTACAGATACTATTCCAAATATCAGTATTGCACACAATAGGCAGCACAACTGCTGAACACACAGTACACATCTCACATATGCATATTCTAACAATACAGGTAACAGTAGTCTACAGCTAGGGCATATTACATGCACGCTCCATGTCATCATGCTGGGTGGCTCCAGCCTCCATGATGACACATGTGTGATGCTGTTGCTGTAGGCCATCGGCTCCTCCACTCTGGTGAGGGGGGATGTATGGCCACCCCACCACCTGTGGCAAGCTGTTGTCTATGGATATCAGACGCACACCGCCGGACATGTCTACTTAAATTACTGCAGTGATAGCATACCTGCTCATATGTCCGGTCATGCATGCCTATGTCATTTACCCGATGAACAAGATCTTGCCACAGTGCAGTATGCTCATGCTGGTGCTGGCTGGCCATGGAAAACAGCAGTGTATAGTGTTGCCCCAGATTGTTATGTATTTGTTATTCCTCCGCAGCTGTATAAGATGGATTGAGTTGATGAGCCATAGCCCTGGAAGACAATTAAACAAAATATCTGTGAACAAGTCATGTGGCACACTTAACATTATTAAGTACAGATATCAGTTAACTGCCATATATAGCATCTGTTTTTCTGTCAGAGGATACACACGTCCAATACCACATATCAGTGCTCAGCCCACAACTGGCTGACAGTGCCTGCCACACTCCATATAACAAACCAGTATACACCAGTACTCGGCACACTGTTTGGGATACAATGCACAACATCGCCACGGGGGTATATATCAAGCTAATGCATGAAGAAATATGTCATCCAATGCAATGAATGTAAAGTAAATTTACAGTATTGCCAGTAAACCACCCTAGTCGTTGATGCCATACCCCTACCTAACATATGTGCACGGTTGTTAATATAGCTGGCATACTGCTGTAACAGAGTATACATGTTGCTAGGTACACACACATACCCTGTAACAAACATGTGATTGCGGGCATGGTACATGCATCATTACACACACATCAGACATACATACAACACACAAATGTATGCCGACACAGATGAGCATTACCTGTGTACTTTACAGTACTGTGTGCCCCTACTTACAGATACCTATGCCTGAGGTATGTAATCTGTGCAGACTACAGGAAACACACAAGACAGTGTTACCAGGGAATGTGAACATACACCATACTGTGCTGTTTAGGCCTACAGCTTCAGGTAGTACAACAGTTCATATGTGAGCTGGATTCACCAGCAGTACCACTTACTGAGCATACATGTATTGCTTCAGCCTACAATGGGACACCACAGTTGTACACAAGGAACTATGTCACAGCATATGCCATCCTACTATGTCTGCATTCCAATAACTGACACATCTTTCTCTGGCCTCACACCTAGGGCACAAACTACCATGACAGAAACAACCTCACACTAAGCTATCACACCTTTACAGACCTTGCACACATTCACTGTCACACTCATTCCACCTCACATAGCAGGTATTGCACCGAGTACATGTGTGTGCATTGTGTCATAGGTAGGTAATACGCTATTGGCCCTAGGGCCTAGAGTAGCCTAGCCATATGCTACCCTGGCCTTTGACACACATATAATGTCATTTCACATGCTCCTGTCAACCGGATACACAGAGGTGACTCCCAGGGCATATTACCTATCTCCCAAACAATCATCAGGGGTATGTATGACATCTGCTAATGTGGAGCCTTGTTTTTTAATGCTGGGTGGTTTAGTCCAGAGTATGGCATATTTGTGGATAGGAACCTATACCTCCAGCATGTGCTGTTTAGTGAGGTGGTGAGGATTAGGGCCCTAGGTCATGTAGCCCGGAGGGATTGTGAGGTGTTGACATGGTGGTTGGCCGATTGCTATGGTTATGACATACCTCTGTATGTCCGGCAGAGGTAACCTCTAGTTGGGTGGTATGCAACGCACTCTAGCTGTGGTTTTGTGAGTCAGTCTGCATAGGGCATGTGTTTGAGGGCAGTATTACTCTTTGTGAGGTATATCTGTGGACTTTCCACTTGCTATGGTTGTTATGTGAGGTACATACCACATGGGGCATTGTGATGAGTAGAGGGGAACACTGCCTATATTTCCCTAGATGACACACCTTTTGTGATGACACGTACCACATAGACAGATTACAAGACTAGTGTGGCACTGTGATTATCAAAGGGGAGGCTACTTTCCACCGGTGTCCCATGTTCGCTTCTGACACCTTCACTGTTAGGCAGGCTACCACCTATGTGGTAACTGTTTTGGAATGGGGTATGGCACTGCAGTACCAACACTGGTGTTCAGACCATGCCTTGGTCAACAGGCACCTGTTGCAGTACGTATGACCCCGTGTCTCCTCTCTCTCTCTCTCTATATATATATATATATATATTTATATATATATATATATATATATATATATATATATATATATATATATATATATATATATATATATATATATATATATATATATATATATATATATATATATATATATATATATATATATATATATATATATATATATATATATATACATATCTATACATATCTATACATAGCTATACATATGTATATATAACTATATATATATATATATATATATATATATATATATATATATATATATATATATATATATATATATATATATATATATACATATATATATATATATATATATATATATATATATATATATATATATATATATATATATATATATATATATATATATATATATATATATATATATATATATATATATATATATATATATACATACACATACATGTATACATCCATTGCTGTACATATAGATGCACATATAGGCACATATACTGCCCATCTTTCATGGTGGGTATGTCAATTATGCAACAGTTGTGAGACATACGGTTATGTAATAATATTGCACAGTGTTGTGCAGAATGCATTTTGCTGTCCTCAGGCCTTATAGCTGTAGCAGGCACCACTGCCTGTAGCTCAGTCCCACAGCGTTTAACCACCACATGCCATATACCGGCACTGCTTGCTGTCTGCAATGCCACACACTATGCCTACATACATTTGTGCACATAGCAACCTTCAACAACATATATATGTCCAGCCTTCACTAACAGTTGCAGTATGTCCCTTGCCCTATGCACATGTGCATATACATATAGATATGGACTGCTGCCACATATGGATGATTCACAGTATGTAGAGTACCCTTCAGACACATCATTCGGATGCCTGCAAACACATATCTGTTACATACCTTACCTTTATATTCCTCACCTCAGTCTGTTGTAGCTGTTGCTTTGTTTTTTTTTTTTTGGTTTTGGTTTCCTCTGTGTGTTGGTCTTTCTTTTCAGTGTCTGTCTCTTACAGCCTGTTTGTCTCCATCTGTCTGTCTGTCTGTCTCTGTCTGTCTGTCTGTCTCTCTTGCTCTCTCAGTTGGTGCAGTGATATTATTGCATGTGTGTACGGCAAGTACAAGCTGCTTTTCTAGGTATCAGCACATGTGCATGTGATGGCCTCTGCACCAGTTGGTGCCTAACATTTAGTAATTGCATGCAGCCTGTTGCGTGGTAATTGCAGTACTCACTGTGATTGCAGGACACTGCTATAAAATGCTAGGTTAGGTAGGCGTAGCCCTTTCATTTGTGCAAGGTGGGCCCCATGCTTGTTTGCTGTGGACACTGTTGTCTCAGTCAGAAGGTTGGTATATGTCTCATATCTGAAGCTAGGGTTGTAGCCAGTGATATGCATGTTGTACTGAAACCTGACTGTTGCTTCTTCCAGTGCACTCTTTTCAGTGTATAAGTTTACTCACACCTCCTAATACTAACTCTGGATACATGGGAGTATGTACTTTCTTTTAGAATTAGAGAATTAACTGGCATACAACTGTAGTTACTGTAATGTGTTCCTATGGCTTTCCTATTTTCCCTTTACATTCACTCATTGTAATGTATGATATATTTCTTACAGCACCAAGTCATTGTGTATCTGCTGTGGCTTAGTGGTACTTCATGCAGACTGGTGAGTCCAAAGTGTGGGGTTCGAGGCTGACAAGGGTATTTTATTTTGCTGCTGAGCAGTACAAGGGCTCTGTCATACACAGTGACTAAGGTGGACATATCCAGATGGTAGACAGAGGTTAGCCTAGTATTCTTTGTGCACCGCACAAGTCTTTTCAGCACCTGAACAATGGCATTGTGACAGATGGTTGCTAGCAGTACATGGCTACATCCTTTGTATTTCTGTGGTGTACTCCTACATACAGGCATGCTTGTGGAATTCATTCTACAGCTATTTGCTGAGAGTGTAACAGCAGACAAGCTGATATGCCTGTGTGTTTCTGACACTTCCAGACCTCAGATACTCTCAGGTAAATATTTGAACAGCCTCAGGGAAAGGTACATATAAGTGGGATACACCGGTGATATATTTCAGATATTTCGCTGTTGAGACTTTGGGGGATTCAGAGCATATGTATTACTACACCTTTTCTGACGTGCAAGCAGTGTCTACTCTCACTTATTGACATTTTTCATTAAGTGAGATTCTCCACCTTTCTGCCTACTGTTAGTACATTTCACATGGCCCTGCCATAGAGTGACTAAGGCAATTTTAAGCAGTTGTAAGTGGGTTTGCGTGGGTTTGCGCAGGTTTGTGCGACGCTTAGCGATGCTTAGCTAAGCACACACATGTGCACACTGGTGCAAACCAGCTAACTACTACTTATAAGTGTTACTCCCGCTAACCCCCGTGCTACTTTCTTTTAAAGAAAAGAAAATGGGGAGATAGGAAAGTGGTGAAAAAGGGGGCACAAAGAGGTACACACAGTAGGTAAACAAGGTCGGGATGTGCAGGACGGGTGTAGGGAAGGTCCATAGCTGCCCATTTCTTTAACAGCAACAGCTGTGCATATGCAATGAATTTGGAGTGAAATTTGAAACCTTCCACCCCTGGGAGAGGGATGAGGACAACAAAGTATGTTGCACTGCCAGATTCTAATTATCAGCTTACATGTTTGTCCGATGGACATGTGTGTGAAATGGGCAACTATGTATGGGGCGTAATTTTTTTGTGGGTACAGATTGCCCTTTTTTTTTTTTCAGGTGAGAGTGGGAAGTGAGGTAGAGGAAGTAGGTATGTCCAGGGAGGTAGGTAGGGAAGGTAAACAGACAAGACAGACAAGACGCATACAGGGGTGGTGTATGACACATGGGGTGGGTGACACAATTGATGGGGTTGGATGTATGGAAATCGCAAGCCCATGAGCACACAGATGGTAACAGTGGAACTGAGATCCCCACCCATGGGCAGTCACTGCTGAACCTTCACAGCCCTGAAGGTGGCTGTGCTGGGGGCTATGTAGGATGGGCAGGCTCACCTGTGAGACGCACCACTCTCACCTCAAGCTGGCATAGAGGATCAGCGACTGAATGCTGGATCTCCCTACGCACCACAGCCCGGACCCTTTGAAGGGTGACAGGTGGCCCTTCTCCGCCCACGCTTGCACAGGGGGGATGAGCCCCATACCCTGCAGTGCTTCCACCCGAAGGTGGCACAGGACCAATGGAGGAGGGGAGCCCTGGCTGGGCATCGGACCTGCTGGTGCCAGGTGCACTCACTGGCTGAGGAGGGACAGGTGGGTCCGCTGGGACTGGCCTTTCCATACGTTCTGTGATTAGGTGTGTTTAATTACAACATAAGCGAAACAGCATTCCAGATTAGTTGTAACAGCATGCAATAATATTCCCATTAACCCAACACACCAAGGGTACAACAGTTGAACAGCAAGCATAACACATGCATATATTGAACCACAGTGGTTATTCCAACAGCATGCAGGGATGTTTGGTAGGAACAGGCCACCATGATTGTGGTGTTTAAACAGGCACATGCATCAACATGAATGCAAATATTTATAGAACAATAGGACATATGTCCCAACAAATATTTAAGATTACGCATACCCATTGAGGTGTGGAATTGCATGGTTTATGCACATACAGTAGAGTGTATAAAAAACTTCTGTTAACATCTTATAATGACCTTTTAGTCTACACTACATTCCTAGTGACTGCAAGTGTATATCCCCTACCTGTATTATTACACTTGCCACCATACATTAGGTTGTGTACTGGGTTTGGCTAGTTCAATATATGCCTGACCTATATCTGACATACTAACTGTCCAGGATGCAGATGTTACTGCTACATATTTCTTGATTGCATTTATATTTCTTTATCTACATATCTGGGATGTTTTCACATGACATTTTCACTTTGATTTGTACAGAACCCTGCATTTCTTGACACACACTCATATTTCTGGGGAGAAAATAACATGCTACATGTGTGCCAGGTTTACATATTCATGCCAGCCAGTAACTGCCTGTTGTGGACTGTATATATGTTTCTCGGCTACTTCCATCACCCACTTTATATGGGACTGCACAACTCTGGGTTGCCAGAACCTTTTCAAAGAGTACTGTTTGTATACTGCAAGAGTACAAACACATTTCAGACTCTGTGACACAGACAAACTCTGGGTTTTAGACCTTTATTAATGACATTACACACTTTTTCACAGGATCACTCCTTTATTTGTTTTAAGGGTGTATATGGCAGACATGTTCAAGACATATAATACCTTTATTAATAGGTTAGAACAATCTTTTCTCAGGCTCACTCACTTATTTTATATAACAGTGCCTGCAGAGATATTATTCCAGACATATGTTACCTTTCTTAATGGGTTTCTACACTCTTTTTCTGCCTCTCTGACATTTTTATCTGACTGTAAATGCAGAGGACTTATTCAGGCAATTTTATGGCTGTATTATTGGACTACAACACTTTCTTTCATGCTCTCTCCCATATTTTATATAACAATACATGCAGAATAATCACTAACATGCCTTAGCAGCCTATCAGCATAGGCTTGCTGATTCATAGCATGGTCACTTGCAGCTGTAAAGTAAATGAAAGGATATTGAGACATACCTATCCATTATACATACTCCATTATCAATTCTTACATGCTGCATTCTATGACTACATACTCAGTTGTGGGGCATCCCACATCCCACAGGTCTCCTGTATCCATTGGTTCAGGCGGTCCTGCTTTCATCTCTTCAGGTCTGCATGGTGGTGATGGACCTGCTCACCAGTCCGAAAAATGCCTGTGGCACTGGTGAGTTCACAAGCTAACCGGTTCCAAGCCTCTGCCTTGTACTCTGTCCCTTGGAACTGGCCCTGCAGGAGTCTTGACTCGTGATGGTGGACAAGGAGCCAAACCATGTATTTGGACTCCACGATGCCCCAACGTTGTGCTCGGAAGTGTGTTCCCTCTCCGACACCAGACATTCTAACTGCAGATGTGAGCTACAATCAGTTATGGCATGTATTCTTGCCTGTGGGGCTTAAATATGCCGCATTTCCCACACTTTTTTGTGATTAGCCATTTTGTAAAATTCTCGGCTGACTGCAGACCTGCTTAGTAATGGTTAAACTACCATTCGTACGTATATGACTGTTAATAGTGGCTGTTTTCTCTGTGTTGTCATGGCTTAGTGGTTCTATACTTTGCTTCTGATGCACAGAGTCCTGGGTTTTAATCTTGTCGTTCATTTTATTTTCATACTATCCAGACAGGATAGGGGGCATGGCTGCATTTAAGCAACTTTGCTCTATGTTGCTCCTCGGTGCCCTACAGTGCCCTGGTTGGCGCGGCGTGCACGTCCACACAAAATTGTGCTGGGTAAAGTGCCATTGAACTATGGGCAAGTCTATTGTGCTGGCTAAAGTGCCATGAAACAATGGACAACTCTATTGCGCTAGGTAAAGCACTATTCAACTATGGGCAACTCTATTGCGCTGGGTGAAGCGCTGCTTAACTGCAGGCAATTTTATATCAGGATCCTTTAAAATATTTATTTTGTTCACTGATACATTGGCCATTTCACTGCTTTTTGGTAAAATTTAAACATATTTGTCAGGTATTATTTCATATGCTGATTTCAAAAATAAATATGAAGGGGAGTGGTGAGACTCAAACTGTGAATGCCTCTTCTTTGTGAAAATGCTCTACCATTACACTATTGCTAGTTGGTATGATTTGCATTAACATTCTTTCTTATGCTCTTCCATGTCAGAATTGCTAGCTCTAGCTAAGCAATGGGCACACCTGCCCACACACGCGCAAATACGGGCAGCTATTTTAGGGATTTAAAAAATATATTTAATGTTTTATGTTTTAGAACTGTGATAGGGGTTTACAATATCAGGGAGTGTGGTGTTGGGTGCAGGGACATTTGAGCGGACTCGCTCTTGTGTTTATGCTTTGTTTAGTTTTAAAACACTTGCAGAGGCGTGGACATTTAGACTGCTCGGCAGCCGGACACACCTCCTGGTTTCTTACACGATCCGTGTAAGACTTACAGTTGAGTCAGCGTGCCCTCATGCATATTCGTGGCACGCTGATGTCAAACCTTTCAACTGTAGCCTCCGAGTAAGACTTATTAAGTCTTACACGGAGGATTAGTGAATCCGGGGGATCATGTTATTCATTAGCATTTGACGTTTCTTCCTTTCCCATAGTAGTAGGTCATTGGTACTTAATCCTTGCTCTGATGCTTTTTAAAGTTGTTGTTGTTGTTGTTGTCTCTTTCGGCTTATCCTGGTTAGGGGTTGCCACAGTGGAACTCCGGTCCGCTAATGTTTGGTAGCGGATTTTTACGTTCCGAGTTATCAGCCCTTACGCACAACCTTCAATGAAGGCACGCCCATTCATGCATGCCTCCACATAGAAGATGCTCTAGCTGAGAATCGAACGGTGCAACATCTTGCTGTGAGACGACAATGCTACCGCATTATTCAGATGCAGCCATTATCAGTTTGAACATGTTCATCTGTAGTAATAAGAGTAAAGTGCAGTGCTTAGGTCGTCATCATAAGTTTTTGCTTTCACAATAAATTAAAAAATAATAAATACTAATAAGACACAAAGAAAACCTTTGACAGTGACAACAGCACGTATCACCCCAAAACAGAAATCTATGTATTATTATTATTATTATTATTATTATTATTATTATTATTATTTGTTTGTTTTGTTTTTGTTTTCAACAGTAATATGTATGAGGTAAGTTGAACATATGAGAAGAAAATAGATAATGGCCACAGTCAAACATCAGATGTCAGAGGTGTACCCAGGTGGAAACTGATTATTCTGGGAATGGGGACAGGTTGCATGATAAAGCAAGGGGCTGTTAAAGTTAATTTATTTATTTGTTTATTTATTTATTTATTTTCTTTGGTTTACCAGGTAAGTGAACTGATTCAAAGATGCTTTTTAACCATGAATCGGGTCAAGTAGGTTAATATGATGTATAAAATAAACTTCAGAATGTATAATGATTTTACAAGAATAAGAATTCAATAAATATAAGATTATAAGTATCACTAACAGACACCAGAATGTGAACATTCTTACAGGCATAAAGAAAAGAACAAATTGCAGAATACATGTATCGCTTTGCATAGTAATTGTACAAGGCAAAAATCATTGTGCTTGTCTAGAATAGTGTGTGTGTGTGTGTGTGTGTGTGTGTGTGTGTGTGTGTGTGTGTGTGTGTGTGTGTGTGTGTGTGTGTGTGTGTGTGTGTGTGTGTGTGTGTGTGTGTGTGTGTGTGTGTGTGTGTGCGTGTGTGCGTGTGTGCGTGTGTGTGTGTGTGTGTGTGTGTGTGTGTGTGTGTGTGTGTGTGGCTAGAATTTATTTCACTTGACTAAAATTAAATATTCACATATGTAACCTACCAGAAAATGATGTTAGGGATGTATGGAATAATAATATGTTAAATGATTGCTAATCTAACTTGTCAGAGACAGCACATAAACAATTACATTTTACATATTTTTGACATACCTAGAAAGTTGCTAGAATAACTAGTTTTGAAATAACAAGCACTATCTGAAGGACACAAAGCTTATTGGATACAAAGTCTGAAACTCCCATGTCTGTTATTATTTAGTAACTGCAGTCAGCAACAATTTGCAAAAAAAAAGCCACAAATTGTACAAGAAAGGGACCAAAATACAACTTCTTTAATTAATAGTGTTGGACAAGAACAGAGCCTAGTTTTAGCTAGGAATTCTTTCAGAATGGTTTTAAAGGCCTGGACTGAGGGTATTGACCTGATGGATACATGTAAGGAGTCCCAGGCCTTAGCAACATGGTATGAATACACAACATGCCCAGCAGATTTGATAGGTTTGTAGACAGAGCAACGTTTTTGGTCATTTGATTGTAATGCCCAATTGTGCCTACCGTTGTGTAGAATGAATGGTATTTAGTGCTGGACAAGCAGATGGATGCTTGATAATTTTATAGGTGATAAAAAGCTGTTTACATGTTAGTTGATAGAGTAGTTCTAATCGATTTAGGCTTGTGGTCTATTCAGTGGTGGGTTCTGAAAGGATTATTTGTTGTAGATTTAACCACTTTATTATAGCATTGTTCAAGTTTTCATTTTTGTGATTCCTGTAGGTTAGTAAGGATGGGAGCACCATAAAATAGTGAGGGGAGGATGTAAGTAATTAAGTTTTAGTTGCATTGGTGAGAAATATTTTGACTCTGTAAAGCATCCCTAATTTTGTTGATTTTTTATGCAATTTTATATATGCAGATCAAATTTAAGATTATCTTCCACTATCATCCCTAATAATTTGCATGAGAAGTAACTTCAGTGGTTGTATTATTAAGACAGACAATTTTAAATGTTGCTGTTTCGTGAAAGAAGGATCTGGGGGAAAAAGTATTTTTTTTTTTGGGTGGGGGTGAGCATGAGTTGTGAGTTACAAATACATGTTTCAGTGGCTGCTAAAGCTTCCACAATAATTTTTTTGGAGCTGTGCCAAGGTGGCAGAGGTGCTAAGCTTCCACAATATTTTTTTGGAGATGTACCAGGGTGGCAGAGGTGCTTATTTGTGTGCAGCCATCTGTGTTTGTATTAGGGAGGGCTGTTGTGTGGATGTGTGGAGGGCGTTAACAAGAATGTTAAAGACTAAGAGAGTAAGGATACCACCTTGGAGTACACCAGTGATGACTGAGAGGTATGGCAAGAAGGTGGAGTGCCATTCAATTGACAAATAGTTATTGTACAGGTAGCATTTGAACCATAAAGGGTGGGCTGAAATAGACATAGTTAGGACCTTTGAAGTACACATCTGCTGTAACAAACTGTTGAAGAGTCTAAACAAGTTGAGTAATAAGGGGAAACTAGGTTGTCATTCTCTCTAGCTTTATTGACAGTATCAATAAAGGCTAGAGGGGTAGTGTCAGTACTATGTGAGGTACAGAAGCTGTGTTGTATGGGAGGGGAGATAGGAGTTCTTCATGCAAGGGATAGATTAGTAATTGCTTTTGTATTCATGTTTCAAATATTTTGGAGTGGGAAGATAACATACGTCTAAAGTTAGTAATGTCTGTTGAATTTCTTCCTTTGAGTAGAGGGATAATGTATGATTTTTCCAGAGAGAGGGAAAATAGGATTCCTGGACTGACCTATTTATAAGGATTAAAACAGGATAGGCAATGCTATAGCATGAGCATTTTTTAACACATGCAGGCAGCTGTTGGCATTTGAACTAGAATGAGTTCAGCCAAGCAGTCAACACACATTAACTAAAAGTGCTCAAGTGCGACGTAAGGTAGAGATTGCAGGCTATAAATTTAGAAGGGGAGCAGGAAGGTGCAAGGAGTCTTATGTTTAGGGAGAGATCAGGGACTTTAAGATAGTGGAGATGGAAGGGATTCTTAGGTGCAAGGAGCAATCTGGAATTTAGGTTTATAGGTTCATACGTTCATAGCAGTGTACTAGGCTAATGACCACAAGGGCATTTTTAATCCTAGCCATGCATCCCAAATCTCTGACAAGTGCTGGTGCACTTGATAAATGTAAACGGGGACTTATGAGATGAAAGATTTAAGGCCTGTGGATCCATTAGAGGTAAATTTGGCCTCCCAGCCAAGGACAACTATAAGCCATTATTCAACTATGTCCATAATGTCAGACATTACACACTGAGTGCAGTGTTCATTGTAAATAGAGCCAACTATCCTGAACCAGAAGATATAACAAACCTACTGGCTGACAAATTCAGCTCCAACTTTACCCCTCTCTCCTGATCAATCTTCCATCAGGAAATACCATCAAATATAATTCTACCTACTATTAATAGGGAACAGGACCTTATTGCTCTCTCTAAGGACATGAACACTGCATCAATGAGCCCATACAATATCCCAGGATGCCTTCTAAATAACATGAAACATGATCTATCAGGTCTTCTGGAATTGCAGGTTTTGTGCCTTATGAATTGAGAATAGCAACATTCATCCCTCTGCACAAAGGTGGGCCATTTACAGACCCTGGAAACTACAGACCCATAAGTTTCGCTAGTCTTATAATAAAAGCCATGCAAAGAATTATCATGGAAATGATCAATAATAATATAGGAAACCTCCAGACACTGAAAACAACCTAATGTGGTTTCATCAAGGGCAGGTCATGCCTACTCAACCTGGTGGACTTCTTTGAGAAGGTGCAAAATGGTTCACACTGCTTACCTTGACCTGGCCAAGGCATTTGACATAATCCCTCATTTGGGCATTGCTGATACACTTAACAGGTTAGCTACAAACCCTTATGTCACCTGGTGGATAGTCAGCTGGCTTACAGACAGGATGCAGAAGTTAGAAGTCAGAAGCCGACCTCTATGAAGAGGCCAGTCACATGTTGAGTCCTTCAGCGATTGCTCCTGGGACTGCTCCTTTTTGGCATTTAATTCTCTGTAGTCAAGGCCAACATCAATGGCCTGTGGCTGACAAAATTTTCAAATGATTGCATATTAGTAGCTGTCATTGAATCACCCACCAGCACAATTGCTCTCCAGGAAGGGCTGACACAGACAACACAACCCTAAGAGTTGACCCAGTAGTCAGGGACTTAGGGACACACATAGATAATAATCTATCCTTTGATCATCACATGTCTACAGTACTGAGGAAATCATTATATGTTGTGCAACTTATAAACAAAGGTATGGCATATAGGCCCAAAGAAGTAAGTTTTCTACTCTATTTGGCATTCATCAGACCTGTCACTGAGTACAATGTCCCCTTTGTTATGTACCGAACTAGCATACCTCTCAACTGTCCAGATTTATGCAGAAAGTTCAGATTTTTGTCTCAGATTTTTAGACTGTTCATCACTAAATTTGTGGCTTTCTGGAAAATCCCTGAGGATTGAAGTCACTAAATAATGATATAAATTTGACTTTCAGAGTTTACATCCTTCAGCAAATTCATGGTAGCACAAATCATGTTAAACCCTGTTATTCCAGCATCTTTTTTAAGCTTATGAGAACAATATTTAAAATCTGTGCTTAATTTTGGGGCTTTGTTCCCCCATTATGTAGGCTTGTCCAGATTTCTTGCTCTAGGTAGTTGAGATGTACAGTATGAACCCATCACGTCCAACAATTGGAATGTCCACAGATGTTCCTAACTAGAAGAATACAGGGCATAAGTAACATGTCCTATGCAAGCCACCCAAGGCCTTATCTCAGTATTCTGTCTCCTACTGGATGTTGAGGGAAGATCTATGCTTGGCATATAAGGCATTGTCAGACCTCATTCTGATAGACCTCTTGCATATCAGCAAAACAAACAACTCCAGAATTGCTCATTCTAAAGAATTAAACCTTGCCTGTATTATAAATAGGACGTGCTGGACAGACAGGTATGCATGCCATAGGTTTATAGGTTGGTAATAAGCTATCAGCCCTAGGGCCTATACAAGCCTAGCCATAACAATTCCCTGGCTATTTCTTCCCACACTATTTACTTCCCTGGACCCCTGTCTAGCAAGGTGACTGACATGATCCCTGGGGTGAATTTTCTTTCTCCCATCCAATCATCAAGGTTCCTTTTGAAGAGGGCCAAAGAGGCACTCTGCTTGACATGTATGGACAATCTATTCCAGAGTTTGGGGAGTCTCTGGGCCAGGAACCTATCCCTCCAGCATGTTTTGTTTATTGTGATGACAAGGTTTAGATCCCTGGAGCATGTGGCTCTGAGGGATTGGGATTTCTTTAAGTGTAGCATGTCCAACAGCACTGGGTTTGACATGGCCTTGTATGTTAAGCAGAGATTGCTTCTGAGTAGACAATTTGCAACAGAGAATAGCTGGAGTTTTTTAAGGCAGTCAGCATAGGGCATCTGCTTTAGGCCTGTGATTCTTTTAGTGAGGTATTTCTGCGGCCTTTCCAGTTGTTGCAGATGTCTTAAGAGGTACATACCAAATGCGGTGTTGTATTCTATAATGGGTCTAATGAGGGATGAGTACAGTGGGACAATGACCTCCTTTTTTCTGGATGAAAAGCCCTTAGTAATGAGCTGTGCCACATAGAAGGATTTCCTGACTGTTGTGGTGATGTGGTTATCGAAGGTGAGACCACTGCCCACCTGTGTCCCTAAGTCTCTTATCATACTTTCGGTGTTTAGTGTACTGCCACCTATATGGTAATTCATGGGTACATGTTTTTCCCACAGGGGATAACTATACATTTCTTGGCATTGAGCTTGAGCCCATGGCTGTGGCACTAAGCATCTGTTTCTGTAAGGCCCTTTTGTAGAGTATCCACATCATTTGGGGATTCAATAATGGCTCCCAGTTTGCAGTCATCTGTGAACTTTGTTAGCCAGAATCCCTTAGTGTTGGCCTGTACTTCAGAGAAGTAGATGCCGAACAAGAGCGGTCCCAGGACTGAACCCTGAGGTACTCCACTTGTCATTTGTCTGGAGCTGGATTTGGAGTCAGCTACTTTTACAGTGTGAGTTCTATAAATAAGCCAGTTAGCAACCCATTGGGTGACATAGGGATTAATGCCCAGCTTAGTAAGTTTATCTATGATTCCAGAGTGGGGGATGGTGTCAAAGGCCTTGGTGAAGTCTAGATAGGCTGTGTGGACCACCTTAACCTTGTCCATGGCTCTGGAGACTGATTCAAAGAAGTCAATCAGGTTCAGGAGACAAGATCGGCCCTTCATGAACCCAAACTGTGTGGGGTCCAGTGTTTGAAGGTTGCCAATGTCTTTGTTTATAAGTTCCATGATAATACGCTCAATGGCCTTGCAGATAAGGCTCATCAGACTGATGAGATGGTAGTTTCCAGGATCCAAGGTGGATCCCCCCTTGTGGAGTGGGATAACTGTAGCTCTGCACCACTCATTGGGCACAAAACCTGAGGTGAGGCTATGATTAAACATGACACTTAGGTAAGGTGCCAGTTCATATTGTAGTTCATGTGGTACACAGCCCGGGATGTTATCTGGTCCCATGGATGCTGTATTCTTAGCTTTGGAGAGTGCGTTTTTTACCTGTGTGGCCATTATTACTGGAATTTGTCAATCTTCCGGTATTGAGATGGGCCATTTAGGGGGTGAGAGGGGGGTGAAGTTGGTACTGAATCAATCTGCCAGGATATTGGTAATATCCTTGGCATCAGTATATTTAATGCCATTCTGTTTTAGATCTGAGCATTGCCATTTAGATTCTTGACATAGTTATAGAATACCTTCTGGTTGTCTTTGGAATCTTTGGTAATTTTTTTTTGTAACTAGCTTTGGAGGATTTTATGAGGGATATCAGTTTCTTACTGAGGCTGGTAAGGGAGTTTTTTGCATCCTGGGATTTTCCTCTTTTCTGCAACAGTGTCTTCCTTTTGTTGTAAAGTTTGTTTATGGCAGGGAACCACCAGATTGGCTTCCTTTTTTTTGGATGAGAGCATCTTGGTTCTATTTGGGATGGCACGATTCATGCATGAGTGGATGTGCTCGTACAGTGCCTTAGTGTATGACTCAGCAGTTCAACTTTCAGGTCCCATCTGCATAGGTGTCATGAAGTTTGTCACTTCTAACTTGAGTAGCATGAAGTTGGCTTTGTAGAAGTTTTTTTATGGAGGTTTCCTTACTGGGGGGTGGGGGTGGGATGTGGATGTTAAGGGTGATTAGCTTATGGTCAGACCTGACTAATGAGTGGGTGACCATAGGTGTGGAGCATCGATTTCCCATGTTGGTAATGACCAGGTCTAGGATATTGGAGCCCCTGGTGGGACTATGGATTAGTTGATCCAGGGCATTGGAATTTATGAATTCCATGAACCATTGGGCCAAGGTGTTGGTACATGAGTAGTTTTCCCAGTTAATGGCAGGGTGGTTAAAATCATCCAGTATTAGGGTGTTTGGTTATATCTTCATATTTTCCAGTATGTTTAGAAAGGTGTAGTGAGAATCTTGGGGCATGGTGGGGGATCTGTAGCAAGCTACAATTTGGATTGCAGTCTTACCTAATGTTAGTTGCACCTGGCTAATTTCAGATGCATTGTGTTGGGCAACTAGCCTGGTGGTGTGAATATCCTTGGTGAATATTGACACTCTTCCACCTCTAGTGTTTCGGTCTTGGTTTGGTGGCTGAAAAGTGTAGTAAGAGTGGTAGCCTGGTATTGCAGGGGTGCTCTCTGGAGACTTGAACCAGGTCTCAGTTACTGCACAGATATCGATGTTCTCCATTTTTAGGAGTGCCTCAAGAGAGTACATTTTGAGGTTTAGACTTCTAGCATTGAGTGGCATTACCTTCAGATTTTGCATGCTTGTACCTGTTATGGTGGTGGTTTTATACTTTGATCTTTGCCTAAAAAAGGCACTATAGGGGTGGCAAGAGCCTTAGCCAGTAACTTAAGTCCCAGGGACGACAGGTGCAGACCATCTCTGGCAAAGCATCGTGGTCTGTTGAACATGTCGTCCCAGGCAGACAGATACTGGATCCCCTTTGAATGACACCAGAAGCTTAGCAAATTGTTGAAGTCAGTCATTTTGTCCTTATATTGTGGTATCATTCTGGGTGAAGACAGGATGCTTCTCAGGGCTAGGGTCATACCTGCCTGGGCCACATGATCCGAGAGCTCCTCCATGTTTCTTTTCATGTAGTCCAGGGTGGTACGTCTCAAGTCATTCACTCCAACATGGACAATGACAGAGTCATATTTATACTTGTTGTGGAGTGACTTGAGTGCATGTGTTATGTGGGGGTGGGAGGTTGGCATAATGGTTAAGGTGCTTACCTTAGAAACACAAGGTGCAGGGTTTGATTCTGACATGAGGTAATTGGCTAGGCTTAAAATGGCCCATAAAGGCTGTTAGCCTAGTACTAACATATGAAACTATGAACCCATGTGGCAGATCCTAGCACTCGACAGGCAGCTAACTGTACTTTTCTCCTTGTTCAACCTTGTGAGTGGGACATCAGTGTGCCGGACTATAGAGTGACCTATGACTAAAGTGTTAGGTACGTTGTCATGCCTTAGGGGCTGTTGCTAGGTGGCACACTGGTGTTGTGAGCTATGTGACACTTTGGTTGTGATTGGTGTTTGTTTGCGTTTCAGCTTCAGAGGTCCTTGTTGCTTGGGCAGGTTACAGTTAAGGGTCTCTGCATATGTGCATTTAGTGTTGCTATATGTGGGTGTTGGTGGTGTGGGTTTAGAAGGGCTATGTGTTGCTTGAGGTGTAGTGTGGGTGTTAAGCTTCTCCTCTTGACTGTCTAGCACAATCTTGGGTGGAGAGAGCTTTGGTCCATTTTGGCTATGTAAGGGCATCTCTCACACATTGTAGTGTTGGGTGGTAGGAGAAGAGGGTTGTCTGTGTACATGAGGCAATTGCTGCATTGCCCAGTATGCCTAGATTCACCACGTGGACAGGATAAATCACCAGAAGCTGACCCTTGGACATTTCTGGTTTGGTGCTTTTTTTTTTTTGTAAAGTACAGGAGCTGTTTTCCCTTACCTTAGCAAGGTACTTTGCAAATATAGGCTGTTTAGTGCCTACAATTAATTTCTCCTTGTTAACAAGGAAAGCTGAGTGCTTTTATCAGTTTAAGGATTCCTAGTGCTTTCCAGTAGGTATTAGAGCAAGTGCTAGTCACAGGGATGCTTAAAGGTAAAATGAAAAAAAATGCACACTGCAGTGTGCACTAGAGAAGTTAGATGTGAATGTAGGTAACTTAAATGTTACCTGTTTAAAAAGTTAAGGTTTAGTAGAGAGTTAGTATTTTTAAAACAGCAAAATGGATTCAAAGGGGTGGTCACTTTTGTATTCTGGTACTATGGATTACAGTAGGATGGCCAATACATTTTAAACAGTTGAAGGGGAGTGATTTCAAAAAAGGTGATTTTGTGATTACTCACACAAGACAGTGAAAGCAGAGAGGAAATGAGATATATAGTCAAATTAACATAAGAGACAGGCAACTAGAAAGGCAGTGGTATTTAACAAGACAACTGTAACTGGGTGGGAGGGTGGTAAAATTTTCAGAGCTGTGGTCTCTTGAAGTTTTAATATGCAGTTAAAGCAGAATGCAAGTAAAACACAAGGTAAAGAAAACAAACCACAGTATTCAAAATATAAAAAGGCAATAAAGTAATACAAAATACAACAAATAAAAGCAAACTGACCTTTCCTTCACAGCAAAGTGTAGCAGAGTCTGGATGAGCCTTTCTGGTAAAGCTCTGAAATGTTTTATTTTACCCCTTAAATAGAAGGTTTAGTTCCTAGCTCCAGCCCCTCAATTCACAAATGATTAACCTTAAGTGATCTCTTCTATGTTATGAATGAGTCCTTAATTGATCAGTTCTAATTTCTGCCTGACTGAGAAGAGACAGAGCTGTGGTCTCTTCTGAAGTTTTAATATGCAGTTAAAGCAGAATGCAAGTAAAACACAAGGTAAAGAAACAAAAACACAGTATTTACTTCTATATAACAGCATTTTTCTTGGAAAACCTACCCTGTTGAAATTTTCTACAACATTAACCACCTTCTCTTTCTTAATTGAGAGCAGAGCCACTGCCTCATGATATCTAGTAGCAAAGTACACCACCATGAGGATATACTTGTTACATGGGGAGCTGGGCCAACTAAGAGGCCACGCAATTTCTACATTTACTCTGTGAAATGGTTTCTCCAAAAAGTTTTTTTTTTCTTTCTGACTTGTCAGCCTTCTGGGACTGCTACATGTCTTGCAGTATCTCATCATATATTTTGAAATAACAGGCCGATAAAAATTCTGCATATGTTTTTCTGTATGCTTGTTTTATGCTTATATGGTTAAAAACAGAAAATATTGTAAGCTATGACCAGAAATACCTATTGGCAGGTCATTCTTGCTACCAGCTGCTGTATTGTGTTTCCTTCAAGACGTCCTTCAGGAGTCCCCTTTGTCCAAGTGTCCCTCCCCCTTGATTATCAGAGTTTCCTTGCCTACCTCAAGTTCTGTAAAGAAACATGGATATGGGAACAAAAAAGAGATAGAATATGATGCAATGTTTATACAATGGAGAAACCCAAAATAATCAATACAAAACAGCAGCTCTGAAGATATTTGAAGCAAAATACAGACAAAAGCATATAGATATGGAACATTTCACAACACAAAAATAAGAAAACAAAGAGGAAATCTGCACAGAAGGTTAGTAAAGCAGAAGTTAAGTAAATATAAAGTGAAGTCATGGATTATCTGTAAAGTAATGAATTTAGCTGGGGTTGGAATAATGGCTTAGTTGTTTACTCACAGACACAAGATACAGAGCTCGATTCTCACCTTTTAATGGGAAATTGGATAGACTTAAACTGGCTTACATGTGCAGCTAGCCAAGTACTTACCTATGAACCTAAGTAAAACAATCTTCTTAGAGTCAGGGGATGGTATAATGGTACGGGTTTGACTTTCATTGAGGGAAATTGGCTAGGCTTAAAATGTTCCACAAGGACAGCTAGTCTAGCACTTATCCATAAACCTCAGAAAAAAATCAGTGTATAAAATCTAGCACAGGTAATATTGCAGTGTGATGGAACAATGATTTTCCAGATTAAGGAGTACCAAGTGGAATTGAAGGTTTATGAAGAAAAAGTACAGACATGGGAAAAGAGATAGAGATCTGGAATGGTGCAATATTTATACAAAGGAAAAAAAAATATTAATATAAAAAATGCAGCACCAAAGATAATTGTCGAGAAATACAGACAAATGGACCCAGACATGAAAGTTTCACAGTACAAAAAATTAGAAAACAAAGGATGGATGTAGAAAAGAGAATTAGTATGGAAGAAGGTGAACAAATAGAAACAGAAGTTATATATTATTTGTGAAATGAAGGATTTAGTGTTGAAAACTGAACACAGTCAATGCCACATTGTGATGGAACAATGAACCCCCAGATTAAGGAGAAACAGGTGGAGCAGGAGGCATCTGAAAAATTGCCACATAGTCATGCTCTCAAGCCCCACGTAGGTGACAAGTACAAAAGTTCAGGTGAAGTTGCACAGCAAGGGAAGGAACAGGAAACACTGGTAACTGTGATGCAGGCAATATTGTGAAGTGATAGGCCAATGAGGTTCCCACATGAAGGATGGATAGAAAAAATAGAAAGGAGTTCTAAAGTAGAAGATATGAAATGGGATGAAGTAATACCCAGAAAAATAAAAATAAAATAAAGAAAAGCTCCTAAGTGGAAAACTCCTGGCCCATATGCAGTACATATTTGGCTAAAAGTATTAACATCTTTGAAGAAAGATTTAGCTCTGAGTAAGAATTACTTGTATGTGCACCCTGAACAGATACCAACCTGGTTAACATCAGGAAAATGATCAAAATGACAACAGGAAAAACAATACTCCTCCTTAAGAGTGAACCAGCAAACCATACTAAACACTGTAGTCCAATTACTTTTTTCCAACAAGAGACATACAACATATCTTCATGTTAACTCCAAATGAATTGCAGAAAACGTCTCCTTTAGGAAAAAACTCAATTATGGCAATAGAGCAAAAGGGTCACAAAAGAAATTAATTTGGAAAAAAGGATTGTTTGCTGGTAAATAAAGATATTATAGAGAATTGTAAAGGGGACGTATCTTAATACTGCATGAGTAGATGCCAAAAAAAAAAAAAATGACAGAATCCTACATTACGTGATAAAATAATTTTTCCAGATGTATAAGATACACCCTAGATTGATCAAATACATTACAGTGACCAGGAAACAGTTTCAAACTTTTTTGCAGCTAAGCCATGACAAAAGGTATTATCCCAGGATTAAAATTTCGAAGGGGACGGTGGTTATTTCAAGGTGATTCTTTGCCACCATTGATTTTTTTGTCCTGTCCTTAACCCATTAAGCTGTTAACTAATTTCTATCTCTTTCACTTCCCTGCTATAAAAACATAATTTGCACACTTTTTACACTTGTATTCCGCTCAGCAAGTGCCTTCCAGGTGTTCTGCAGAGTCTACAGCAGCATAGAGACAAAAGAGTGACTTTGGAGTGATTAAGTATCACTTTTCTGCTTTTCTTGCTGTCTTAACTAATTCCGCCTAAAACGCCAGTTTTTGTTTTAGTGAATCTGTGATTTAAAAAGTTTGTTATTGTATACAACTCTGCACAGCTCCTCATGGTGTCCTGCAGAATGATACAGGCAACAGAGAGACCCAAGAGAGACTTTTCCAGATTTAAGTATTTTTTCTCTGTTTTTTTGCTCGGACTGCCTTTTCCCACCTAAAAATCGAATTTCTAACTGATCTGTGTTTTAAAAAATTTAAATTGCATTTGCCTTCTGCTTTTTACAGTTTTTGCACTTGTTTTATATCAATTTAAGTAGTTTTTGTACTGTATAACTGTGTAGGCTATACACTAAAGTGCACTAGCCTGTGTATAGCATTTACAGTGTTTTCTGTGTGTTTTTCTGCTGTTTCCTGAAAAAAAAAATTCTCTTTTCCCGCCTTTGCTGAACTAAATTAGTCCAGATTTCAGGTTTAGCTGAATTCCGGACTGTGGTACAGTTTCCTGTGTTGCCCATATCCTTACTGGGATAGGAGAAAGCTTCTCTGTTCACCAGTGAGAGTGATAATTGGCCGTTTTGGGTCAATTCCTATCTCTTTCAGTTTCCCTGCTTTAAAACCCGCATTTGCATGGTTTGCACCAGTATACAACTCCACACAGCTCCTCGTGGTGTCCTGCAGAGTGATACAGGCAACTCGAGACCCAAGAGAGACGTTTCCAGATTTAAGTATTTTTTTCTCTGTTTTTTTTTCTCCGACTGCCTTTTCCTGCCTAAAAAGTGAATTTCTAACTGATCTGTGCTTTAAAAAGTTTAAATTGCATTTGTCTTCTGCTTTTTACAGTTTTTGCACTTGTTTTATATAAATTTGAGTCATTTTTGTATTGTATAACTGTTGTAGGCTACACACCAAAGTGCGCTAGCCTGTTCATAGCATTTACAGTGTTTTCTGTGTGTTTTTCTGCTGTTTCCTGAAAAAAAAAATTCTCTTTTCCCGCCTTTGCTGAACTAAATTAGTCCAGATTTCAGGTTTTGCTGAATTCCGGACTGTGGTATAGTTTCCTGTGTTGCCCATATCCTTACTTGGATAGAAGGAAGCTTCTCTGTTCACCAGTGAGAGTGGGGAGCTTTGAGCAGCCTATCTGTCCCCTGGAGGAGTGGTCTCAGCCTTGAAACTAGTAGCTTATTGTCCGTTTTGGGTCAATTCCTATCTCTTTCAGTTTCCCTGCTTTAAAACCTGCATTTGCGCAGTTTTGCATCAGTATACAACTCCACACAGCTCCTTGTGGTATCCTGCAGAGTGATACAGGCAACAGAGAGACCCAAGAGAGACATTTCCAGATTTAAGTATTTTTTCTGTTTTTTTGCTCTGACTGCCTTTTCCCACCTAAAAAGTGAATTTCTAACTGATCTGTGCTTCAAAAAGTTTAACTTGCATTTGCCTTCTGCTTTTTACAGTTTTTGCACGTTTTATATCAATTTAAGTCGGTTTTGTATTGTATAACTGTTGTAGGCTACACACTAAAGTGTGCTAGCCTGTTTATAGCATTTACAGCATTTTCTGTGTGTTTTTCTGCACTAGATTAGTCCAGATTTCAGGTTTTGCTGAATTCCGGACTGTAGTATAGTTTCCTGTGTTGCCCATATCCTTACTTGGATAGGAGGAAGCTTCTCTGTTCAGCAGTGAGAGTGGGGAGCTTTGAGCAGCCTATCTCTCCCTGGAGGAGTGGTGTCAGCCCTGAAACTAGTAGCTTATTGGCAGTTTTGGGTCAATTCCTATCTCTTTCAGTTTCCCTGCTTTAAAACCTGCATTTGCACAGTTTTGCACCAGTATACAACTCCACACAGCTCCTCGTGGTGTCCTGCAGAGTGATACAGGCAACAGAGAGACCCAAGAGAGACATTTCCAGATTTAAGTTTTTTTTTTCTCTGTTTTTTTGCTCTGACTGCCTTTTCCCACCTAAAAAGTGAATTTTTAACTGATCTGTACTTTAAAAAGTTTAACCTGCATTTGCCTTCTGCTTTTTGCAGTTTGTGCACATGTTTTATATCAATTTAAGTTGTTTTTGTATTGTATAACTGTTGTAGGCTACACACTAAAGTGCGCTAGCCTGTTTATAGCATTTACAGTGTTTTCTGTGTGTTTTTCTGCTGTTTCCTGAAAAAAACAAAACAAAAAAAAATATTCTCTTTTCGTGCCTTTGCTGAACTGGATTAGTCCAGATTTCAGGTTTTGCTGAATTCCGGACTGTGGTATAGTTTCCTGTGTTGCCCATATCCTTACTTGGATAGGAGGAAGCTTCTCTGTTCACCAGTGAGAGTGGGGAGCTTTGAGCAGCCTATCTGTCCCTGGAGGAGTGGTCTCAGCCCTAAAACTAGTAGCTTATTGGCCGCTCTGGGTCAATTCCTATCTCTTTCAGTTTCCCTGCTTTAGAACCCACATTTGTGCTGTTTTGCACGATTTTGTGCATAGCGCAGCATCGGGCAGTGCCACTTAAATGGGTTTAATCTATTCCCGGCTCCACAAAGTCTGCTCTTCACTTTTTCCCGTAGAACTGTTCTAAATCTCAAAGTAAGCACTCTATTTTCATTCTAAAGCCTTGCAGTTGCTTGTATAAGTAATCTTATAAGCAAGCACTAATAAACTAAAGCACTACACTCTCTTATACTCCCTTTAAGTACTTGGCTCCCTATTGGTCCTTTTTGATCAGTCAAAAAGTAGTTCCTTATACTATTCTGGCATGTCCAAAAGTCAGTTTCAGGTTTTCTCTCCAGTCCAACTGGTGAATCTGGGAATCTTGAGGCAATGTTACAACTGCCTTATGTACACGGACCACCCTCTCCTCCTCCCAACAAGCTCAAATATATGTGAGAGATGCAACTATATAGCCAAACTGGAGGCTGAGCTCTCTAAACCCGATACTGGTGCAGTCAGTCAGGAGGAGAAGGTAACCACACACACCACAAATCCAGTCTCACATAGACCTATCGCAACAGAAAACCAAATACATAAACACACAAAAACATACTCAGAGGCTCTAAATAAAAATTGGCCCAAGCAGCAGAGACCTCTAAAGCAGACATCCAAGCAACCACTACCCCACAACAATACCCATGTATCACATAGTTCACAAAGTCAGTGTGTCACATAGTCACGGCCCTTAAGGCTAAACAACACACCTAATACACTTGTAATAGGTGACTCCATTGTCAGACACACTGACGTCCCACTCACCAGGCTGAACAAGGAGAAGGTCACTGTAAGCTGCCTGTCGGGTGCCAGGATCCGCCACATAACACAAGCACTCAGGTCACTCCAAAGCAAGTACAAATATGACTCCGTCATTTTCCATGCTGGTGTGAATGACCTGAGACGTACCTCCCTGGACTACATGAAAAGAGACATAGAGGAGCTCTCTGATCATGTAGCCCAGGCCGGTATGACCCTGACCTTGAGTAGCATCTTAGCCTCACCAAGAATGATGCCACAGTATAAAGACAAAATGATCAATTTTAACAATTGGCTAATGTATTGGTGTCATTCAAAGGGGATCCAGTGTCTGTCAGCCTGGGATGACATGCTCGACAAGTCACGTTGCTTCGCTAGGGACAGCTTGCACCTGTCATCCCTGGGCTTTCAAATACTGGCTAAAGCTCTTTCCATCCCCATAGTGCCTTTTTTAGGCAAGGCTCAAAAGACAAACCCACCTCCATAGACAACACAAAGAAAAAGAAACTAAGGGTAATGCTGCTCAATGCTAGAAGCCTAAACCTCAAGATGCACGCACTCAAGGCTCTTCTCAGTATGGAGAATATCGATATCTGTGCAGTAACAGAAACCTGGTTCAAGGCTGCCGAGAGCACCCCAGCACTACCAGGTTATACCTCATACCATGCTTTTCGGCCCCAAAACTCAGACCAAACCACAAAAGGAGGGGGAGTATCCATATTCATCAAAGATACCCACACCTCCAGGTTAGTGGCACTGCATGAAGCATCAGAGACCATCCATGTGCAACTAACAGTGGGCAAAACTGCCTTTCAGTTTGTAGCCTGCTACAGACCACCCTCCCAAACTCAGGAACCCACTCGGCTTCCCTGAGAACACTGGAGAATATGAAGGTCTCTCCAAACACCATTATATTGGGTGACTTCAATGACCCAAACATAGACTGGGAGCACTACTCAAGCCCCAACACCCTCGCCCAATGGTTCCTAGAATTTATAAACTCAAATGCTATGGAGCAACTGGTCACCACTCCCACAAGAGGGGAAAACATATTGGACCTGATCATCACCAACATGGGGACTCTATGTTCCATACCAGAGGTATACCCCTCATTGGTAAGATCTGACCATAAATTAATCTCACTGGATATCCATATCCTGTCCCCAACCCCAGCCAAGGAAACCACGGTGAAGAACTTCTCAAAAGCAAACTTCACACTTTTCAAAACCAAGGTGGAATCCTTCTAAGCCCCCGGGCCGGTGGAAAATATGGCCTAAACCACAGAATCCTTTACAAACGCTTTCTATGGACACCTACAGGAATGCATGGATTGTGCTATCCCAAATAAAACCAAGACTCATTCCTCCAAAGGCAACAGAAGGAGGAAGCTACTACATGATAGAGCAAAATCCCAAAAAGGGAAGGCAGCTCTGATCAGTACTAGCAAGAAACTATGATCCCTCATAAAATCATCTAAGGCTAGCTTCGAAAGAAAAATTACACAAGATGATAAAGATAATCACAAGGCCTTCTTTAGTTATGTCAGGAACCTGAGTGGCAACTCCCAGATATGCTCTGAGTTAGTGCAAAATGACAAAAAATACACTGAAACCACAGACATTGCCAACATCCTGGCAGACAGGTTCAGTGGAAACTCCCCCCCCCTTCCCCCCCAAAAGAGCAAATGTCTATCCCAACAGAGTGTAGCCTCCCTGACATCACAGATGCACAGGTGAGAGCTGCCCTCTCCAAAGCAAAAAACACAGCATCAATGGGACCGGACAGTGTCCCAGGCTGCGTCTTACATGAACTCCAAGAAGAACTGAACCCTCACATAAAGTCACTGTTCAATCTCAGCCTTACTACAGGATATGTACCCAAGGAATGGCATACAGCAACAGTGGCCCCACTCCACAAAGGTGGTGCCACAATGGACCCCGGAAAATATCGCCCTATAAGCCTGACTAGCCTGGTCTGCAAAGCTATGGAGCGTATCATCATGAAACTCATAAACAAAGACATTGGGAACCTCCAAACACTGGATCCTACCCAATTCGGCTTTGTTAAGGGCAGATCTTGCCTCTTGAATCTGGTCGATGTCTTTGAAATAGTCACCAAGGCCATAGATGAAGGGAACGTAGTCCACACAGCCTACCTGGACCTCGCAAAAGCCTTCGACACAATACCTCACTTGGGCATCATAAATAAGCAACACCAGCTTAAATATCAACTCCTATGTCACAAGATGGGTTGCAAACTGGCTCAGGGATAGAACCCAAATGGTCAGAATTGCAGGTGCCATGTCAGACTCTAAACCAGTTACAAGTGGCATCCCACAAGGCTCAGTCCTGGGACATCTCTTGTTCGGTATATATTTCTCTGAGGTACAGGCGAACATGGGAGGACTCTGGCTGACCAAGTTCGCACATGACTGCAAACTGGGTGCCATAATCGACTCGCCGACTGACACAAGCATCCTCCAAAAGGGTCTCACAGAGATGGATAACTGGTGCTAGAGCCATGGCCTAAAGCTAAATGCCAAAAAGTGCATAGTCATCCCCTTTGGGAAAAACAAAGTGCCCACAAATTACCACATAGGTGGTAATCCATTAAGTACTGAAGAAGTAATAAGGGATTTGGGGACCCAAGTAGATAGCAATCTCTCCTTTGACAATCACTTTGCCAAAGTGGTTAGAAAGACCTTCTATATTTTATATTTTATTTAACATTTGTTGACTGGGGAAGTCTGACTAGGTTCCACAGATCCTGTTTTCAGTGGAGGCCTGGGGAGAAATGCTCCAGAAGCATGTCTTTAGAATGTGGGAGGAAACCGGAGTACCTGGAGGAAACCCACGTGAACGCAGGGAGAACATGCAAACTCCACAGAGAAGGCACCCCAGCCGAGAATCGAACTGGAGAACCTCTTGCTGTGAGGCGACAGCATTAACCGCTGCACCACTGCGCCACCCCTTATATAGCCCACATTATCATGAAAGGGTTCACATCTAGATCAAGAGAGGTCATTGTGCCCCTCTACTCATCACTCATCAGGCCCATAATTGAATACAATGCCCCATTTGGGATGTACCTGACCTGACACCTGCAGCAACTGGAAAGACCCCAAAAGTACCTCACAAAGAGGATCAAGGGACTCAAACAGATGCCCTACGCAGTTAGGCTAAAGAAACTCTGGCCCTACTCAGTTGCTTACCATTTACTCAGAGGCGATCTGTGCCTGACGTATAAAGCCATGTCCAACCCAGAATTAATGGACATGCTCCACCTCAGGAAATCCAAATCCCTTAGAGCTACACTCTCCAGGGACTTAAACCTCAGCACAGAAATAAATAGGACATGCTGGAGAGACAGATTCATATCCCAGAGGCTCCTCTCACTCTGGAACAAAATCCCAATCCATGTTAGGCAGAGTCCCTCAATGACCCTCTTCAAGAGAAATATTGACGAGTGGATGGGAGATCGTAGGTTTACCCCTGGGATCTCTTCTATGTCCCTACTAGACAGAGGCACAGTAAACTAACCTCAAAAGGGCTATCTTCTGTGACCTACTATACAGAGGCACAGTCAACTAATCTAAAAGGGTGGTGAAAGCCAAACACACTCTGGCTAGGCTTATAAATGCCCTAGGGCAGATAGCCTAGTATCAGCCTATGAACCTATGAACCTATGAACTTATCAGATTAGGCCATGGTTAAAATCTGGGTCCATGAAAATAACCTTGCTTAAAGCATTTTCAGTAAAATAAAAACAAATGTGAATCTAACTCAGTAAAGAATAGAAGACTAAAACTAATACTGAAAACTGCTGTGACATCTAGGAATAAAGTCCAAACTATAAACCAATTTGATCTTCCTGTTCTAACTTACTATTTTGGGGTGCTTGACTGTCTCCAAAAGGTATTGGGTCAGTTAGACAAGAAAACAAGAAAAATGCGTCATGCTTTTCAAATTATATATAATAATCAGTATATACCAAGATTATATATATTCCTATACTGTGGTGGTGGTGCTGTGGTAGCATTGTCGCCTCACAGTAAGACATTGTCCTGTTCAATTCTCAGCTAAAGTGTCTTCTATGTGGAGACATGCATGAATGGGCATACCTTCGTTGAAGGTTGTGCATTAGGGCTGGCAACTTGGCACGTAAAAATCTACTGCCAATCATTAGCGGACTGGAGTTCAGCTGTGGCGACCCCCTAACTGGGAAAAGCTGAAAGACACAGCATTTTGAAGCAGGCCCCTTCTCAAGGCTGGCCTAATGGTTAAGGTGTTTGCCTTACAAACATAAGGTGCAGGACATGAGTCTCACAAGGGATAATTTGCTAGACTTAAAATGGCTCGCAAGGGCAGTTAGCTTAGTACTAATCTATGAACCTAAAATAGATTACATGTAAAGATCTTCAGTAGGGGTATTGTATACATATCAGCTGATCTCACCAGATCCAATATATACTAAAAATTTTAAAACATCAAGAGAAGTCTAAGATGATTTTTCTGAAGAAGGATATCCATACCAAGTGGGAATGGAAATCAAGCCAGAAGTAGGCAAAAATTAGACAGCAACTGAATATGCCAAAAAATAAAAGAACGTGTATAACGAGAAGGATCGGATGAGAAATAAAGAAATGTGGAAAAAAGCATAAATATTGGGAGAAGCACAGTAATTTCCTGGAACAACCTCATGTTGATCAGGATTTGAGACAGGAATTGTTACAGAGAGGTGAACTGAAAACAAAAGATGAAAGATTAATAACAGTGGCCCAGGATGGTAGAGTACATACACATTTTACAAAGACCATTGAACATGTGGAAGAAATAGGCAAATACAGGTTCTGTAAAGAAGAACTGGAAACAGTCACACGTGTTGTTGCTAGGTGTGACACACTCATGACAGCTGGCCTGTATACAGAAAGGAACAATAATATGGTGAGACTGATGCATTGGTGATTATGCAACATTACAATACTGACGTAGCTGAGAAGCACTGGAAACATGAACTACAAAGCATTGTACAGAATAATGAAGTTTATATCACATGGGATCATCCATTACCAACAGTTCAAAAATAGATGACAGAAAAACGGATATTGTAGTCCAGGAAAAAAAGACAAAAGTAACAATGATCGTGGAAACTGCTACACACAATGATTACAGTGTCTTATGTACCGAGAGATCCAAAGTCATAAAATACCAGGATTTGCATACAGAAATGAGAGCAATGTGGAAGAAGGATACCCAGACAGTTCCAATAGCAGTAGAAACAAGAGGCCTAATAAGAAAGGACGTGCAGTCATATTTAGATATGCTACCAGTACATGTAACTCCAAATGAATTGCAGAAGGAGTCAGTTTTGGGCACATTGCAGGTGCTGCAAAGAGCATTGCTGGCTAACATCAAAAACTGAAACAATTCTAATTTCACAACCTTTAATCATACCCTGGCAGGAATGGAGTTCATTCCATCAGGGTATTAGAAATGCAAAATACTGGGAAATTATTTATTAATGACTTTGGCACCTAGGGTTCAACTTTTCTCCTTCCCAGCATTCTTGCACCTTTGAAAAGGTCAGGATCACTCTCACTTACTGACACTCATTTTATCATACTTGTGCCGCCATGTGCTTCATGTTTTCATCTGCCAATAAGAGTTTGAGATCATGTGAAGAAGGGATGGTCTTTCCTTCTTCTGCATGTTGTATCATCACAACACCTGCAAGGCTGTCATTCAGTTTAGTAGGCTGCTTTCCAGCTGCACACAAAGCTGCTGGACTTTCCTCCTTGGAGTCAATAGCATGAAAAATCCCCTAGTCATCTGTGGCACTGGCATACTGGGGTATTGTTCGGACCTGACATCTGTCTTTTTTCAAAATTTTTCCAATTAAAATAATAGTAAAATAACAGTGGTGCAACCTATACTTCTGTATATTTACTGTGAGACTGCAAAAGTACACACATCATTGGTGACAAAATTGCTCAGTAGTCTTAGTAAGCCATATCACTGTTCATCACTGTGAAAATAGATGGTGGATAGGGTCTGTTGTGCTTTGATCCAGACCACTAAATTAACCATTGATCTAAAATCTTAAATGTGATGGCCACCATGTCTATGGTTTCTTGCGTCACATCACTGGTATTAAACCAATTTAAGCATGAAAAAAGGCACATATATATAAATAACTAAATAACTTGCAAAGTGTAACTTGGCCACGAAAGCGTACATGAAATGTGCACTATTCCCCTGGGTATAGGATTACACCATCCATCCCCCATGAGTAAACTTCAAACTGAACACCCACTGAACAATGAATTTGGCTGCCTATACAAGCAGCAGTTTACTACTGCGATATGCCAATCAGCAATGATATGGACATCGCTGTATTAAATGTGATTCAGAAATATATAAATTAGCAAATAATGAAGTCTTCCTCATTGTAGTTAATATGTCTCATAATTACAAAATGACATTTTGTGAAAGCAGAGCCTTTTTAACATATGCCTTACAGCTCACCCTAGGCCCTCTTATCACTTCCTGGGCTTGAGTTCCTTTCTGTGGAGTATCAGGAAGATTAACCACTTTGAAGCACTGGTAACTAGAAACTGTTTTTTTTTTTTTATAATTTAAGGTAACATGAAAGATCAGTTCAACATTATATTGAGATAATTGCCTGAACAAATTGCTGTGTAAAAGAATATGATTCTCATTTTGTTCAATTACATTGCTTTCTTCTTTTTTCCTCTTGCTTTACTGATTGCAGTATTATTTTATTTAAAGATTAGATGTTTTTCCTTGAAATTTTAAAACTTCTAGGTGAAATCAGAAAGTAAAGCCTGTGACTCATTCTGTAAGGCCCGTTTTTCATTGTCTGTGGACCATGGGAGATAAGCTGCTTGTGAACTGTGGCACAAGCTGTAAACTTAACTTTGTATTTAAGGTAACAAGGAAAGCCATTTCAAAGAAAGCATTATGTAGGCAAGTTTAACTTATGGTTTGTACACTTACATTTTTTTTTTTGTATTTTTGTCTTACTTTGGTTTAGGCATGCAGGCTCTAGATGAGGCACCTTTTAAATACCTTATATTTCAGGAAGTCTATGACTTGCACCACCTTTTTAGATGTTAAATGTGGGGCATGAGGGACATGTGAAAATTACACTACAATAACTCTAGAGAAAATAATGGAATTAAGTTGGAAGTCTATGAGATGTTAGACCCACATAAGCTGTGGGGTTCTGGATGCTCTGTGATGGATTTTAGAACATTTTCCCCAGCTGTTCCACTCTTCAGGAAAAGCCTGATGGCTCATCTATCTGCACCAAACTGGCCCATTCATTCAATGGGCATCCCCAGGCTAGGAGAAGGCTGTACAAACCACATGTTACTTCTGGGGATGCCTTATTCACCAATTTGTTCTCAAAAAGTGTGAGGCTGTTATGGTGTACTCCAGCTTGCTGATCCTGTGGTGATTCCTGTCCTCTCCTGGCAGAGCATCCCATGTAGTGGCAGCCTCTTAAAGGTCCACTGCTAGTCTCTGCCTCAGGGATTGTACCTTCACATGCTTTTCTTGCATGCACATTGGCAATACCTACTCATAAGCTTGAGTTCAACAGGTGCAACACATTGTCCTCCCACAAGGTGTCATGCAACTGACAAGCCAGATCTTCTGGTGTCCCCCAGGAATGCACTGCCCATTTTTTTAGTATCCTCCCCAGTCAGCTCCATCAGATATCTAAGGTGCTAATGGACCAGTGGTGTAGCAGAGGCACACTAACAATGTGAGCACTGTCCATCCACAGAGAAGGAGACTCTGTACAGATATAAATGGTCTACTGTCCATGCTAGTTACTCGTCCACATCCCAGGACAGTATGCCAGTGGTACTATTGTGTTAATATGTAACAAAAGTTATTGGACAATATCGTTACCATATAAGTAAAAAATAATAAGAACAAGAAGAGTCATGTGCTGAAGAAGGGTCCAAAGTAAGTGGCTAGTCTATTTTGGTAACCATCTAACTGCTTTCAAAAGTCCACCATGCCATTCTATCTCTGGGATTTTTTGAAAGAATCTAGTTATTTAGATCTTCATAATTTGAAGTTTGTGTGTTCGTAGGTGAAGTAGGCATAGTGCAGGTAATATTAATGAAAATGAAGCGCACAGCACCACAACAATCAAGCAAAAAATGCAAATAGATGGCAAGTAGAATAAAACACTTTTGTAATGAATCAACAGATAAAGGTGAGTGCTATTGTGATTAAATCGCTTCTTCAGACCATGCAATTAATACAAACACAACCTGATATTTAAAATACAGTCAATTAAGCACTGACTAATAAAACATCAGATCAAAAGCAGGAAATATAAAACCTTAAAGATATCAAGCACTTTTAAAAAAAGACACGTGATTTACTAGGATAAGGAGCATACAAATAAAAAAATAGCTACACTTACTTATTGCTGTGGTGCTGTGCTCTACATTTACGTTAATATTAGTTGGTTTCTGATTGAGCACAACTTTGCGGTCAGCTGGACTTGTTTTATCTGATAATATAGGTAAACTGTTTTCACACTTTTTTTATTTTGTAATGTATGTTAAGTAAATAACGATAAACTAAACATTAATAAACATATCAGCTACCCTCCTAACATGTACATAGTTTGGCATGTCTTGTGCACTGACAGTATCCTCAGTTAAGTATATGACATATTTTATCATAATTAGCTCAAGTAAAAGCTCATAACACATATAAGCATCGCTTCTTTCTTTGAACATTTCAAGAACAAAGTGCAACAATATGTGAAGGGTCATGTAGAAGACAGATTGCGCATCCTGCTCACTCGTCTTTAGTCTGTGCCTTACAAGATCCCATACTGTGACATAAAGCATTATGCCTCACTAGATGTTGAAAGCAAACATACAGCACAGCACTCATGACCAGGCATATGCATAAATGTGACATAGATAAGTAAGAAAGCAAATGCAATGTTGGCAACTGGAAAATGTCCATGCTTACAGTCGTAATCACAAGAAATGGTAAGCTAAGGCAGCATTCAAACCATTTCAACAAGCACAAAGCTATCTGCAACATAATGTAGCTCCCATTTTAAAAAGTTCAGAGGGCATCAATGTAATAAGCTGATACCATGTAGCTGCAGTGACCAGTGAGGATGAATGACTGTCCTCCCTATTTCTTATATAGCTAGTACTGAAATCTTGGCACACACCCTCCACATTACGTGCCTGATGCTGCATCTCTGGAACACTGAAACAGAGTTAATTTGTACAGTTCTTAACTCCTCTTTAAATACAGGAATATAAAATAAATCCGTTTGCTCTTAGTCATTATAAACATTTTTAGGATGACAAACTGCATGTCAAAAAATTCTCACCATAAGTGAAACCCCCTGTAGGGACTGTTGCAGTTTGTCAACAGTTTCTACAGTAATTATGGGAAGCAAAGGGCAGTCCTAGATATCATTACTACAGAGCACATTTTTCTAACTATAGAATCTTTCTGTCAAACATTTCAAAAAGTTTCCATTAAGCTCTTTTTCATTTCCAGTATTAACATATTCTTTTTTGTTTGCATTTCAGAGAATAACTTAAGACTTGCAGCAAAGAGCCTTGAAGTTGTAAAGTGCCTAATATGTCATCTTGTAAAGTGATTGATTGTGCTATGTATAGGAGTAAGTCATGTATATATTAGTTTACTCCATTACTCCATGCACACACACACACACACACACACACACACACACACACACACACACACACACACACACACACACACATGCCACACACACACACACACGCCACACGTGCACACAGTCACACACACACACACACACACACACACACACACACACACGCACGCACGCACACACACACACACACACACACACACACACACACACACACACACACACACACACACACACACATACTGCATCTTGTTGCTTTCCTATATATACACTGTTCTTTCCAAGCTTTGGCAGTTGTCAAGTGTTCTGCCTGGTATCTGAGTTGTACAAATTTGCAGTTAATTTTTTTTCATTTTAAGATGGTCTGGCCAAAGTGTAACTGAAGTGAAGACTGAATGAGTCCTGAAGCAGAATGTTTTTGACTGGAAGGTATGACATTGGAAAGCAAATAATGTGGTGAAAAGATCTCAACGTGGGTCAAAAATAGAGCTTCAACTTACACAACTTGTAGTTTGAAGTAAACAAAGCTATTTGCAGCTGTGTTTGGCTCTGACATCACCTCTAGCCTAACAAAAAACAAGCAAAGGTGAGTCAGAGGCCTGAAAGATTCATAAAATGATTCTTAACCAAAAAGCCAATGGGATTAAATACTGTCAGTGTTTTAGTACCAGGGATGATGATATATCTTGGGCGTTTTATATCCTATTTATAAATGCTATGGCATATGAGACAGACACTTAAAAGCTGTAACTGGCGTGTAGAGCTCAAGGTAGGTGGTGAGCATATACCTTGTCATACCTCTCAACCTACTAGCAAAAGAAACCTGGACAAAGCCAAAAATAATGGGGGACAAAGGTCCAAAAATTGGGAATTTTAAATATTGGTCTTATAAACTTAGAACATTGATAAAATAAAATGTTTTGTTACCATACATTCTCTGAAGGATGTGAAATCTAAAACTCAATTTTTTTATCATTATTTAGTGAACTCAGTTCTGACTGATTTGACAGAAAAACACAAATTTTATGAGGATTGAGGCCAAAATCCTGACATTCTATGAAAATCTTGAAAAGGACAGTAAAAAAATAGATCACAGGTGAAAGAGGCATCATTTACTAGTACAAAACTGAACAATATAAAGCATTATTTAGAATATTTTCTCTGATGGGATGAAAATGACAACAGTATTATTATTTGAAACCTGGTTGAAAGATAGTCCAGGATAATCCACACCAAGAAATCGTTTCAGAACTTCAGCTATGTATAGACAGTTTTCTCCAGAAAGCTAGCCAACCCACTGATATATACCTTATGGAAAAAAAAATTACATGATTTACTGTATGACTTGTTAATCTCTGCTACATTGTTTTCACTGATGTATGTAAAAACTATTAGGGGTCTCTCCTATATTCTAATAATGCATTGTATAATATTGTTTCTGTTTTGTACTGTATTATGTTCGGGTCTATATTAGAACATCGAAGTTTCAAAACTTCGAATGTTCTAATATCGAACCCTATTCAGCAAAAGCTGAAAACATCAAACATACAGAACAGCGAATTTTTTCCTAGGGAAAAAAAATTGCTGTTCTAAAACACATACACACAACACAAGCACACCAAACAAACAGAAATCCACACACATACACCTAAAATCTTACACCTAACCCTACACTAAACTATACACACACCACTAACTATCCACTTACCTTAACCCAAACTCTAACCCTAAGGTCCGTCACTATTGCACACTCACCTCACCCGTGCCCTAACCCTAACTCACCTACCCAGCCTTAATCATCACGTCCACACAATCAAACACTTACTTGACCCGCACCCTAACCCTAACTCACCTAACCTGCCCTAACCCACATGTCCACACAATCGCACACATACCTAACCTACGCCCTTACCCTAACTCACCTAACCCGCCCTAACCCTCACGTCCACACAATCGCACACATACCTAACCTGCACCCTAACCCTAGCTAACCTAAGCCGCACTCAATCGCACACTTACCTGAACCCGATCTGTAACTTTCCACCACAGCGCTGAAAACACCGAAGCAACAGAAATGGACAACCGGACTCTTTCCCTAGGAAAAAAATTGTTTTTCTGTTGCTTCGATATTTTCAGCTTTCACTGAATAGGGTTCGATATTAGAACATTCAAAGTTTTGAAACTTCAATGTTCTAATATAGACACTTATGTTCTACTGTTTGTATTTCTCTTGGAGCTTTTCTCCCTGGGCCTTCGCTGAAAATGGACCTGTGTCCAGTTGGACTTTCCCAGTAAATAAATGTAAAATAAAATTTAAAAAAAAAAATCCAAAATATATATGACAAATTTCAGGGTCACTTATTTTTCATTCATTGTATGGTAACCCACTTAGTCTGTCTCAGGGTTGCTGGAGAGCTTATTACAGTTCTCTCTGAATACTAGGCTTTGAGATGAATCCTACACTGACTGCAAATCTATCACAGGATGCACATACATATTAACTCATGGCAAACACACCAATAGGCAGCTTGTGTGAACAGCAATTCACTTACAGTACATATTTGAGATGTGAGTAGGAAATCCAAGATCTGAGTCATATTGGCTGGAGCAGAACAGCAGGAGTTACAGAGAAACAAATGACAGGACAGTGACAGACTATGATTTTACTAGGATGCATCAAAATGAGGAGACACACACCATATTGTTTTACCTTATGGGAAAAGGATTGTAACCACTTAAGATTGAAATTAGAGACAATAACAGGTGAGTATATGTATGTCTATAGAGTTACGACATTTCTTTTGAATGGAAAATTTACACTGTTTTTTCTTTAAGAACATTTATTAAAAAGTACTTAGATGCCACAGAAAGATTTTATTTAAACTGAGTTAACCCTAGAGAGGAAAAAGTCACAAATATTTCTTCGGGTCTTTGACATATACTGGCAATGAAGTCAGGGTGATTTTTCTGAGCTAGGCCAACTTACATTTATTAAAGAAATAATAGAAATAAAAACAAAATGTGGATGAGGTTGGAAACTTCAAGCTGAATTAAATTGATATAAAGAGAAATGACAGAAAACCATCATTTTGAGTGGTTAAAAAGGAGCCATAAGCTATATAGCACAGCCTTTAATGTGTTTAATTTACAAAAAGGAAAAAAAAGAAAGGCATTTAGTGAGAAATTGTCAGGAAAGACTGTGCAAATTTTAGTCTGCAAAGAAAAGGAGCATTTTTAATGACAGTGTCCTCCAAATGCACAAGACGTGGAGAATTACAACAATTGGACAGAATGTAAAACTGAAACGGGCTATGATAGAAAGTGCGAAAACAGTATTGCTTAAAAGATCAGTACTGGAAATTATATGACTGATGTGGGAAATGAATGAGAGAAGAAGTCATGGGCATGACAAATACTTTGCTGGAACATGATAATATAACAATAGAAGACAATGCCTCAAGTGTGTATATGGTTTTAGAAATAAGGACTAATGAAGAAAGGATACAATTATTAAATTCATTTCAAGTATGTTGCAAGAAGTCAATAGCATTAGCTTGGGAATAATGAAGCTAATATTGAATTAAGAGCAAAGAAACAAAACACAGGAGGAAAGGGAAGGAGATGGATAGGTGAAAATACTATCTGTTAATGTTAATAGCAATAAGAGTATATGAAAAAAGAGACTCTTTCAGAGTGAGTTAAGTAGCTGAGGGCAGGTTTTGTAAAGGTACAAGGATCTGAAAAAAATTGTAACTTTATAAATGTTAGATTTATAAGCAGGCAGACTAGAGAATCACTTGAGAAAACTGAAGACGTGGAATAGGTTTTTCATTTGGAATAGACAAAAATGCTGGTGCATTATTATTCTGACCTCAACAGATCTTCCTTAATTTATCTACCCCATAACCTTTTCCCACCAATCAATAAAGCCCTCATAGGTAAATCCTACTTCCACATCAATACCCCCAAACAGAATTGATATACTCAACAGTACTTCAGACTTCCTAAACAATGGTATCACCAACAAGAGCAACACCTCCTTGACTGACTCCGCTTTATATTTCCAGTCCACTCTCATCACACACATCCACTCCCTTTCCATTTCACAAAACAATCCTCTATAACTAATTAACATCAAATGGCACCCTCACTAACAGCTTACACATTGCCTACTCTCACTGTAAATGTACCCATTTCCCAATCAACTCATCTCCGCACCCATCCTATATTACAAGAATCTTTATCTGTAAAATACCTTTTTCAAATTCATGAAATTCCCTCTTAAACTTAGAGCTTTCATAAACATACTTTTCATTAAGCTTACAGCTCTGTTGAACTTTCTTTTAAACAGAAGCTGCATATAAACACATTTTGGTGCCCCTCCCTACCCCAGTTGTCCTCACACATTCACTCCGTTAATTGTTGTTCTTCGTAATGCAGGCAGTATCAAAAAACAAATGTGAAAACTCCACTCCTACACAGAAACTCAGAACACAGATATTCTGGGTATTATTGAAGCTTCAATTAAGCCTGCACCCCCCCCCCCCCAATTAAGTCCACATTCCAGTTGATAACTACCTTAGCAATTGCAGACCAGGAAGTAAAGTGGAAGATGAAACTCTTCTTATTGCAGTACATTCAGTGCCATGATTACTCTCAAAAACATTTAATAACTTCCTCATTCAGTACTATTTTAGCATAAGATCTGACCTTAACAACACTTAGAAGGGTGCTTTACTATTGTTAAGTACCCCCCCCCTCTTTCTGCTAACATCGAGTCTGGGACTAAAAGTTGACAGTGATGGCCAGAAAACAGCATCAGCAGCAGGGCATGAAATTAATTTGTTTGAGTCTCAATGTAAATTAAGGGACAAGGCATGGCATTGCTAGAAACATTAACCCACCCAAGAGAACAATCTTAGAAATGCCCCCCCCCCAAAAAAAAAGAACAACCAGAAAACATAAAACAAACCACTAGAAGCATCCCAACAAAAACTAATTGCATCACAAGATGCACCCCAAATAAAGCTATCTTCCAAGAGGATGCATTTGCTTCAAAATGTCCTCTCTTAACCTTCTTGGTTTTATTAAAAAAATCACTCATTTCCCTCCACCTGTTCTGCTCCCACTAATTCCCTCTTTCTACTGCTCAAAGCATTTAATAAATGGCAAAAAAGACATCAAATCCACTCTTACAGAGATCCCCTTGAATGAGTGTGGTGGAGGTAACATTCTGCCTAGGTCATTCACTTACGCAGAGTATACATACTCCTGCCTCCCCATTACCTTTATAACATCTGTCTGAAAATGTAATGTCATTTCTTTGGAAGCAAGCTCACAATTCCTCAACCAGACAACTTAATTGACTACATGTCAGTTACAATCTTTCCTCACCTAGATAAAATTTTAGAAAAAAATACTACAGAACCCAATTTGATTACATTCAAAACAATACTATTATATACCTAAATAATGCAGTTTGTTTTTGCTAGACATAGTATTATAACTTCCCTTTTCACCCTTACTAATGATGTTTTCCTAAATATTGACAAAAGATTATTTGTTGGAGTAATAATTATTGATGTGGCTAAATCATTCAGTCTGGTAGACCAAAACCGGTTCATTAACTCTGTTATTCCCTTTGGATTAGCCAGCACTCCTTTCCTTGGTTCAGTCATTCTTGAAGTTTAAACTCAAAATAGGCTCCAGACACCCCCTCTTCTCTACTTAGCATTGGTGTGCCTCAGTCCTGAACCTAGTATTCTTCTCTTCTCTTTATTCATCGACAGCTTTCCTAGAAAACTGAAACAAATCAATATTATACTCTATATGGATGATATGGTCATCTACAGAGGATGAAACAAGACCAACTCCATCAAGGAAGACAATGAAGGAGACACACTGTAAACTTGGTTCATTTACAAATTCAAATCAGTGGACCATAAAAAGGGTTCACATGGTTCAAATTAAACATAGTCACCCTTTCTTGACTCCTGCCTCCACCAATAAACTTAAATCCTTGCAGTTAACCTCTAATAACATAGAGAGGTTCATTATACTTGTATCAAAATGTAGCATCCCTGCTCTGTACTAAACAAAGCAAACAGGCTACCCTTTATCACAAAGAAGTACCATCTTACTTGTATCTCTCATCTATAAAGTCTAGTGCTTATACATCTTTTTATCATTTTCCACTGGTCTTATAGAAAAGGAAAGCATGGACAATCGGGTCTATATCAGAACATCAAAGTTTTAAAACTTCTAATGTTCTAATATTGACCCATTTTGAGTGAACGCTAAAAGTAGTGAAGCTGCAGAACACCAAATTCTTTCCTAGGGAAAGAATTTGGTTGGCCGGTTCTGTGGCTTCGCTATTTTCAGCTCTGTGGTGGAAAGTTAAGGGTCGGGTTCAGGTAAGTGTGCGATTGTGTTGTCTTTAGGGTTAGGGCATGGGTTAGGTAAGTTAGGGATAGGGCGCAGGTTAGGTGAGTTAGGGTTAGGGCACAGGTTAGGTGAATTAGGGTTAGGGACAGGTTAAGTGAGTTAGGATTAGGGTGTGGGTTAGGTGAGTGTGTGATAGTGATGGACCTTAGGGTTAGGGTTGGGGTTAAGGTAAGTGGATAGATAGTAGTGTATGTACAGTTTAGTGTAGGGTTAGTTGTAGGATTATAAGTGTATGTGTGTGGATTGATATTTTTTAGGTGTGCTTGTGTTGTGTGTATGTGTTTTGGAATAGCAAATATTTTCCCAAGGAAAAAATTCACTGTTCTGAATGTTCGATATTATGTGGTTTAGATATTTTAGGTTAGATGAAATAGCGTTCGGTATTTTCATCTTTTGATAGTGTGATATTAATGCGCACAATCAACCTCAGATGTGTCTCCTAGAATATCCATCCACTACTTATCCAAAGAAACAAGCTGTACAAGCCACTACTTCTAAGTTTTAGCACCTTGATTTGGGGATATTCTACTTATCACATCCTCTGTACCCAAAATGCAGGCAACAACTGAAAAAGCACCTGTTCCACGAAGCCACCTGTGACTAATGTTTTGTAACAGGAAATGCTTCCTAAATCCTCTCCTCCCCCTTCCCACACTCCCCCATAGAAATTGTGATCTTGATTTTGTAGGAAGCCATTTAGTTTTTACAAGTGCCTGACAATCCTTCATTTTATCAATCGTTTCTTGCTAGTGCTTCAGCAATTGGGTTTGATGATTAATTGCATTCAGCTCCCTATCATATTAAGGAGGTCTACAACTACAAAACCAGGAATAGTAAAAAAAAAGCCAAAGAATTTCATTACTTGGTAACTATAGTAGCTAAACCAAAAGAAAAAGATGACCAGTGTTTTTTGTGGAACCACCTTGCAGTCAGCTCCCTATCATATTAAGGAGGTCTACAACTACAAAACCAGGAATAGTAAAAAAAAAAGCCAAAGAATTTAATTACTTGGTAACTATAGTAGCTAAACCAAAAGAAAAAGATGACCAGTGTTTTTTGTGGATCCACCTTGCAGTCAGAACCCCTGTACACATCCAAAATTCAAGTTACAGATTGCAAGGAGAATAGCTGACACTAGTGTGAGAGTATTCAGTAGTTTGCATTAGTCTGAACTTCTTTGTTTGTTCCAAAATCACAGCAATCACTTAAACATTGAGCATTCAGCAAGAGTTAACAGCAGTCCAAAACTTCAGAACAGTGGCATAGCTAGAGGGAGGCAAGAGGGGTGATCCACCCTGGAAAGCACTTTTTTACTTCACTTGCTGAGCGTCACATCTCAGATTTCCTTTCTGCACACAAATATAAAGCAATCCCTTCTTTTAACATTCATGGAACTCTTTACTTACTTGTGTCATGAAACTGCTTTGTTTTGTGAACTGATCATCCTTTCTTTTTACGTTCACCAAACTAACTGCTTTACTTATAGTAAGAGGTGTGTGTTTTAATATAATTCACTTCACAGAACTGGAACTGCTTTGTCTTTCACTTCACAGAACTGAAACTGCTTTACTTAAATGCATGTGTTTACCATGATAAACTACAGGGAACTGCTTTACTTATAGACTATAGTAAGTGGTGTGTGTGTGTGTGTGTGTGTGTGTGTGTGTGTGTGTGTGTGTGTGTGTGTGTGTGTGTGTGTAATGCCTCAGTTAGGAATACCTGATAGTTAGGGTTAACCAGGCTCAAACTCTGTATCTTAGGTAGAACAACCTGAATTCTATAGCCCTACCACCACTTGTGATTCAAGAAGTTGAGTCCATAGCTCTTAACTGTCCAGATTTTCACAGTATGTCTGGAATTTTTGGCTCATACATTTGGTCTGTTCCTCTTAAAATTTGTGGTTTTCTGCCAAATCAGTGAGGACTGAATTCAGTAATTAATGTCAGCAATTTAAGTTTCAGCCATCCTGTCTTTCAGGAGCTGCATTGTAACGCAAAACATTTTATTATAGCACTTTCTAAGATTATACAACCAATGTTTCAAATATGTCCTTGGTTTTGGGCCTTTGCCCCCCCCCCCCCATAAGTTTTGGCTTTTTCCAGATTTCCTGTGCTGAAAAGTTAAGAGATATAGTTGAGTGTCAAGTGCATTTTACAAGGAGCTGAGGGCTTCAGAGGAAGAGAAGTTTAGTGCTGCTTATGCCAAGTCTGTTTGCAAGGTACAACTGCTGTTTAGTAAATGATAATGTGCCTAAAGGCATTGTTAGTAACACAACAGGTAGTGTACTTGCTTTGCATGAAGAAGCCTTTGGGTTCTACTCCCATAGTAAGTAGATGAATTTCTGATACTGTACTGTGTTCTACTTTAAAGGTAGTGGATGCTGCACTCCTGGGAATGTTTTCCTTTGGAGGAAATAACTAGTAACAGTGAACCTGTTATCAATTTGCAATCCATTCTCTATTGCAATACCACCAGCTTATCATTTTTTTTTAATTTAACATAGGCAATTTATTCTTCAAGGGAAACAGGCACTTTATCTGTGGATGAAACAGTGAAATATAAAGTTGTTTGCTAGCAGCAACCTCTTCATTAGTTGCAGACCTCTTTACTGTGGAATTATTTAGATGACTTTTACATCTGCAGAGATTGTACATATTACTGATATTGGTGGATTGTAATGATAGAAGTTTGAGTAAACTTTTATGATAAAAATTTTCTGAATTGGGCAGTTTTGTCATTATTGGTTCATACGAAATTGGGCAGTTTTATCATTATTGGTTCATACATTGTTTCATTGCTTAATGGAAAAATGTTCAAAACAATAAATTTAAAATGTGGTCTAACAAGTGTACTGTAGTATACAAGGAATATAACAATGCAATCAGGAAGGTGAATCAAAGAAAACATGCGTGTTTGCATGGTCCTAAATATGTGTGCAAGGGACCTATGATTTGAAAACAGCCCAAAGGTGAACTTTATCTGCCACTGGCCAGATGCATTTTCTTTAAATGTGGGTTTCAATGCTGTTTCAATGAATGCGAGTTTCAAGGGCAGAGAGGTTTTGATGCTAACTCTGTTTTCATTGTGAAAATATATTGCTTTGTTTAGCAGACTGCTATCAGTGTTCATGCTATAAATTTTAAAATAAAGGTTTTAAATTAAATCCAAATAATCATTGTAGAAGTAAAGCATAAAACAATATGCACATTACAGTGCTTATGGTAAATGGAGAGAAGTAGCCAAGTAATAGGACACTGGAATGGCTGCAGGGGGGGGGGCTGAGTGTGGGGGTGCCATTTGACCTTGATTTTCTGACAGGTGGCAAATTCAAAGCCCCAGGTGGCACAAACTCTAAGTATGCCACTGCTTCAGATGTAAATACTTAGCTCTGCAAAATAGTAATAATCAAGTAGACTTGGTCACTGAAAAAGCTCAGTTTTATTCAGTCACGAAATGCCTTTTTTTCTACAAATTGAATTTCATAAAATCATTTTCCAACTGTGCAACAGTGGGTACCATCCATTTAAAATAAAACTGAAAACACATATAAAATGTAAAGATAAAACAAAACCAACACATTTGCATGGTGTCCCATCTTTTTTCTTTTCTCTTTAATCTATAAATATGCTACCTCTGACATTATGTTGTCTTATACTAGGAAGAATAATACAACCAATACAAAACCACAAATCTACTATTGTCTGTGACAGTCTCACCTCAGAGTTAGTATGATAGCATTCCATGAGAAATATTTAAATGGACCAATCCATATACACCATACATTTGAAAATAAATCAGATCAATCACTCAGGGATATATATTTCAGTGTAATAAAAGTGAAATTAAACCTACTTTTCAACTGCATATTCACTAAAGAAAACTTTGCAATTTTAGTCTTAAAAAATGCACAGTCATCATTCGTATAACTGGCATCCAGCTCTGAAGAATAAAGTAACAGATATATGCATCATATTCCCAGTCATGTCCAGAGATCTATTCTCTTTATTATTATGTAAGTACTTAGAATATCAGTATTCTTTGATATTTTAAGACAGGACAGATATGTAACACTATTATTAGCTAGCTACTAGCTTAATACATAAAATGACCTTGTTTCTGAACACTATAAAAACTATCAAGCTTTTTGATGCAAGCGGCTAAGAAACAGATTTTTAAAAAAAGCTCTAAAAATGGTGCAGTGGTTTGCATTGTTGCCTCACAGTAAAAGGTTCTCTGGTTCAGTTCTTGTCCTAAGTGTCTTCTGTATGGAGTCTGTATGTCCTCCCTGCATTCATGTGGGTTTCCTCCAGGTGCTACAGTTTCCTCCCACATTACAAAGACATGTGTCTGGGGTGTTTCTCCCTGGGTCTCCACTGAAAATTGACTCATTCCAATTTGGACTTTCCTAGTAAACAAATGTTAAATAAATAAAATAAAAATAAATATTGTGAGAAAGAACAGTAATAATAGAGATTACTTGTGCTTTGAGAACTGGTACCTCCATCAGTTTAGCATATCTAATCTTGCTAGAATATATGAGGTTAGTAGGCCCATATAAAATGTCTCTGAAGTAAGCTAGACCAATGAATGCCCTCACCTGCAGGATCTGTATCAAGGTCAATAGGTGATACAGTTTGACCTGAGTATGTGAATGCTTCAGCATCTTTATCTTCACCCAAACTGGACGAATGAGGAGGAAAAGGCATTTTCTTTTTTTTTTTTTTGGAATCAATGGGAGAAGTTTGGGATCAATGAAGATACTAAAACTGCTGCAGTGGTCTAAAATATTCCTGCGTAAGTTTGGTAAATATAAAACAGGATGTTCCACTGACATCCAAGAGATTGACGTCTTACATTCAGATGCCATCTTTAATCTAATACTGTCTCAGAGGTGCCAGGGATGAGGTGTGTAGGAAATTGTGGGATGATCTACAGACTTACTATGAGGTAGGAAAGGGGTTTATCCCAGAGCAGATCAAATACCAGGCTCTCCTTTCACCCCACAAAATGCACACACACACACACACACACACACACACACACACACACACACACACACACACACACACACCAATACATATATGAATATACACACATGCACATGCACTCATGAACCTGCACATCTACACAGAAAAGCCCTTTTTACTATCATAAATTCTTCACCTTCAAATTCTGTCTTGACCAACATATTCATGACTGATGCTGCCTGTCTACCAACTGTTTTTCTTAAATCCTCTGTATTAGCAGTTAGGTGAGAGAGGAACAGGATACAGGTACTGTCCTGCTACATAGTGAAACATATCTGTGCATCGTTCGCTGGATGGTAGTCTGCTATAGCAGCCATGTTAGGTTAAGGACTCTCTGTTACCACCATCTGCTCTCTGACACCATTATTGTAAACAAAGGGTGCTCTATTTTTTTTAACTCTAACCTATAATACTCACATTCACCTACTTTTCTTTTTTCCTGTTTATAGGATTTTGAAGAAGCGGGAAAGACGTAGAAAGAGAATTCGATGGAACATGACTAAAGAGACAAAAAGCTTACATGCTCAAGTGAAGCCTATAAATTCCTAGCTCTGTGTGATTGTCAGTCATTAGAAGTGGGACAATATTCACAACTGTTTGTACTTTGGATCACCTATTAAACAAAGCATACGCTAAAGGTGATACTCTCCTGTTTATCTTGCCAGACCACTCATTCTTAAGTTTCTCAGGTGATGCCATATGAAAAATTCACACAAAACTACATAATTTCTAAGTATTGTTTTAGTTATTACCAAAATGCTGTGAAATTCCAGGAACAATATATACTTTCAGGCTATATATGGCCTGGACAGATCAAACCCAAACTGCTTGAACTTATCAGAACAATGTTTCATTTAAATGCACAAAGATAAATGAGATGGATTCATGATTGTTTCCTCTTTAAAACTGAGCTCATTCTGATGGGCAACATGCATGTATGCAGTAGGGATGTCCAACTACTAAAAAAGATCTGCCTTGAAAGTTGAAACCCAGCTTTACCCCATAGTACAATTTTCTTAAGGAATGATCTTTGTTGAATGCCATGCTTCTCTGAAACGCATTTCCATGTGCACACAGTCTAACTGGCGTCTCCAAATCAAAAATCATATGCAAGGATCCAAGTTCATGCAGCCAGAATTGAAACAGACTATACTGCTACACTGATAAAGACCAAAAGAGACCAACAGCATCAAAACAAAAAATGCATTTCTGTGGCCTGCAGAGATTGCTTTCCTTTCAGAAACTTGATTTGGGAAGCCACGTCACTTTTACATTTAGTAGATGCTACAAATGGAAGAAACAGACAACAATTAGATTATGGAGTTACCTATAGAAACAAAATAATATGTAATTCTCTTTAAATAAAAAAAAAATCAGTAAAAAGGTGTTCTATTTCTGCCATAGATGACCTACTACACAGAAAATAATTATTTTTGCTTGTACTGAGTTTCAATATGACTACACTTTTGTAACTCTATCAAAGGTATGAATTACTATAAACAGTATTGTTTGAGCAACGCCCATTTGATTTGACTGCACTTGCATAAATCTATCAAATGAATGAATTAGTATGAACAGAATTGTTTGTATAAATGAAAACAAACCCCACCAACACAATCCTAGTTGCAAGCATTTTACATCACAAACCATACTGACACACTCCCAGCTGCAAACATTATAAATGCATGATTGCCCGTGTCGTAAGTGATGGTTTAATAAAGATGTTTTTTGTTTAAGAAAAAAAAGGCAGGAACTGAATAATTGATGTAATGTTGCTTAGGCTGTATGATATATAACAATATATGTGAAGTATAAGGATTATAAACATGAACATGTTAATACAGTTTCATTAAGTTTATTTAAATGTATATTTGCCTATGTCACAACTGATAATTTAATAAAGGTGCTTAAAAAACAGTATTGTTTGAGTAATACCCATTCCATTTTGAATATCTATTTAAATATTGTACATTAGCCATGTTCTCTCTGGTTTTCCATAAAAATAAAACAGATTCAGGGGATGCTAGCCAGTCAAAAAAAAAGAAACAAACAAATAAACAAATAAAACAACCATGCCATGCTGAGCTATATAAACAGTATATTACTGGTAAATGTATGATGTGTGAGTAAAATATCGCTTTACAATTCATCTTGCACACAGCAATGGACAGGTATGGAGTTTAAGGAAAAGAGACTATCTGGGACAGCAATAAACAAAATCATATTCTATCCCAGAGCAGTTACAGTCATTTCTTTCTTTTGTTCTTCCTTTCTTGTTTACTTTCTCTGTCTGCCAGGATGTATGCCTCTATATCTTGCGTTTTCTTTATTCTTTCATCAAGTAATGGAAGACTGAGGCACAGATCAGAAACTGTTTCTGGCTGTTCTTTAAGCAATGTCACAGACTGAAAGTAGAGCACTTTTTCAGCAATTTATCCGAGTGATAAAAAGTCATGAAAGACCTTGGAGTGTTGTAGCTACCACACAAATACAGAGCGTGGTCAAGAAGTGGGAAGGGAACCTAAAGACTAATCCTGCATGGCAGGCTAAATGTGAAAGAAACAAACTATGCAAAGAAAGAAAGAAACAGTGAAAATAAAAAAGATCGCAGGCATTTGACTAGTTCTGCCTTGGTTAAAAATAAGCATATACATATCGTGATGCAGGTTTTCAGCTGCAAACAAAAAGGCTACAGTTCAGAAACCTGTAACTGGAGACATGCTGCTATATTCATAATACATGCAATTTATTAGCATTTCAGGCACTCTAATATGTTTATTGCTATTGAATTCACTGTTGAAAATGTACTGTTAGGACACAGAATGCTGTTCTCATTTCAGGCTGGCATTATCTCATTAAAGTAAAAGCATTATAACATCAAAGATAAAATAATTCCTCACAAAGAGCTTTAATTGCCTTCTGCAAGTCTTCTGTAATATCTTCCCTGAAGCAGTGGTGGAATAACCCATTACACTTAATATGTTTTAACATAAAATCAGGTTCAGTCTGTTCTCCAAAACTTACAAGGCTAACAGATTGTTCCTCCAATAAATGCTGAGCTGTATATTTATTTATGCATTCATTAACTGAGTATATACATTACTCTGTCATCTTTTTTCAGCATCAGTCAACAAACATAAACATTACTAAGTGTCATGTTGTAGAAGTTATAGCGGGAAGTGGTGTTGCAAGAATGTTCCATGACATCATAAATTTGGCTGAAAAAAAAATCATCAGTTTAAATGGCTGAACCACACACTTCCCAAGGATTTAGTTCTGCAGCTTATTAGTGTGTGCAAATCTAGTAATGATCATCTTTTTTTATCCAGGTGCATCTTCCTTTGATTATCAAACAGATGGCCCTTGTCCAAGTCACTGGAGTAAGCATGAGTTACTGCTTCCTGAAACTGCATTTTTTTCATGGAGGGATTAAGCTTTATGACCCTGTATAGGATTAAACAGGTAATCACAGTAAGAATGGCGAAATGCTTATTGACATGGAAATGAATTGCTAATTTTGCTACAAGCTCAGCAAAATTGCAGTATGATATGGAACTCTGAGGGAGATCAGGAGAGCTGCACAGCCTGTGACGTCTACTGCTGTCAAAAAGATGGGATTTATTAACACCTCCACCAAGTGCACACCATTCTGAGTGAACAGACAGCATACGCATAACTCACACCTTTTTCTGACTAATTTTAGTTTTCCTGCTGATTTTCATGCAGCCTTAAATATCAAGGAAGATTCTTTAAGGTTACCACAAAGTGTAGATACAGGTACACTCGGTGTCATCTTTCTCAGTGACTAACAGCATAAAAAAATTGGTAGGGATGTTTTTGAATAAAGCTTGTGTACACTTAGTGTAAGCATTATTGAATCTTAGTGTAAGCTTTAACGAATTTTGCCAAAACCTGTGTCAGTATGATTTCTTTTCCATTAGTTTCTATCCTTGCCCTCAGAACAATGCATCTTCTCTTTCTTTCTTATTTGTGTTGGAGGAACATGCACTTAACCACAAGGACACTTTTTACAATAAGAAATTAAACATAAGCCATATATTCACTACATGGCATTTGGGACTTGTACAATGTATACATAGGCATGCAGTTAATACATTTTGCTTTACAAATATGAAAGTTATGTACTTTAAAAATAAAATAATTTTAAACTGGGTTCACATCCTGAAGTAAACCATCAAAGTATAAATGGAAAAAAGCAGATAAGAATACCTTATTTTATCATGTGATGCTCCAGTTGAGTTTTATTTCCATTACTGTAACAAAGTATGTGTAGCAAGCTGCTCACGGATAATACATGTATATTCCAAATTCTTGAGAATAAAATAAAAAAGAGTTAATATGGCTTTCAAGTCAGTAATAAAACAAAGCAAAAATCAGAATTCCAGATGAGGCAGAGTAAAGTGTTCTAATATTAGTTTGGCACGTCACTAGTCTTACTAAAGTGGGGTAACATCTTCTGTATAACAGCTTAGAAATAAACTAAACAACAATAACTTAGCCCCACAACAATAGCTTAGCCTCACAGATAATTGGAAGTGATTTTCCCCACAACAGAAAACAAAATTCTTTTGTTGGAGAGTTGACAATAAATATAAGTTTGTTTTGCGTACTCTGGAAATTTCATTTGGGGGGTACGGTAACTGCTATTAATGTTTACTTTAGCTCTAGGGATGGCATATGCAGTCCCTTCCTTGTTATGATCCAGGTCATTTTGATTTGCTAGATCTTACAGTTTAAGGCATATGCCAATGAGGTCCTGCACTTTACAGACAGTGTTTCATTCTTGTTCACCAAATCTCAGAGAAGTATCCAGATATCCCACCAGCTACTTGAACATTTGAAATGTTTCATTTGCCCACAACATAGGTAGCTACTACCCAATATAGGGTAGTTAAAGCAAACATTCTGTGTGCCATAAAGCACAGCCTTACCTTTATTGATGTTAATGCTAAGAACATGACTGGTGATCAATCAAAAAACATTTATTGGTCATAAACTGGGTTTTATTGAATACTTTTGCAGATGCATCTGAAATGTAAACTGAAATACCATCTTGATAATGAAATGTAGTATCTGGGGAAATAAAATTCTGCATTAACACATTTGGTAAAAAGGAGGATCTTCAGAAGAGAACAGAACCTTGATTTTCTTTAAGGGGTGGGAGGCTGGTGTAATAGTTAAGGTGCTTACCTTAGAAACACAAATTGCAGGGTTTGATTCTCACATAGGGTAGTTGGCTAGGTTTAAAATGGCTTAAGGGCAGTTAGCTTAGTACTGATCTATTTTCTAGGTAACTGTTGAATACATGCACATTCAGACCAGGTTAGGTGTGTTCTTGTTGGGTTCAGAGCAGGGTAAGTGTGTTCTTGTTGAAGCATTCAAAAAATTACTGAATCAGCAGCCTTAGGATGGTGTAATAAGCAGAACCCCAAATACTGATAATTTTGAAAAGATTTATAGATATTAATTTTAGAGGCAGCAATGAGGATGCTATCCTCTGACATTTTTTTAAAAAAGTGTTGATTCTCAGGTAGCAGCTCAAAGGCTTCAAGGCAGGTTTTTACTTATAAGGATTGGTTTGTTTTATTCATTTACTGATAGTGTAAACCCACTACAAAAAACTACCCATTTTAAGGGATGACCCAGGAGCACTGTATAGTCAAATGACTACTTAACAGTCACAAACAGTAAGCAAATTGAGACTGAAGGAATGACACCTAAAACTTCTGGATGAAGCTAGTTATCAGCTTGTAGAATTATCTTACGGGTTAAATTGATTGGTGCAACATTTTCTAGTAAATACCAGAGGGCAAGGAAATGTTAAGGATATGGCAAACAGCAACATCAAGAAAAGTGTCAAAGGCTGTTGTGACCTTAGAGTTTAGTTCTTCATGGTCTGCTTTACTTTAGTTGGGAATTGATTTTCATCCCATGATTAACTTCTTCCATTGTTAGGGGAAAAGGTTGGGAAGGAAGTCAAAGAAGGTTTGGGGGCAGATACTATTTTCCCATTAGTGAGCCAGACTCATTATCAAGCCTTCTGGTGAAAAACTGCAACAGTCCCTCAGACAGCATTATAACACAGATGGCATTTTCATCAGTCAGTGTAACAGATATGTAAAGATTATATATGACTCACTCAGCAAGGATACTGATTCACTGTCAAACATGTTTAGGGTTTTCAAGAGGTGTTGTTTACCCTTCTTTGTTCATATGGCTTTAGTAGTAAGCTTTTTTCATTTCTTTTTTGATAATCCAGTCCAAGTAGAGTTATCCATATGAGGACTAGATCTGTTGTGCTCAATAGACGGTTGGGTAAATAACAGTCTATTAAATGGATGACTTATGGGTCCAGTCATCTTCACATTCCAATGGAAGTTGATGTTGCCCATAATGATCAAAGTATATTTTTTTATGAAGGAAACCATTATTGTACTAACAGGGTACATTTCCATGAAAGTTGTAGGGGGAGCATTAAAGACCATCAACTAATTTGTGTTGTCCATCAAACAAACATTCACACTAAAGCAACTTTGGTCATGACTTTCACCATTAATTGAAGTTATTAGCGTACAGGTCCTTTTGTTTGAGACAAGATGGAGGATGTCTTCTCCTTTAGTCTTAGTCTCTGACTTTGAAAGATATGGCATTATTTTGTTATATAATGTGGAGTAAGATTAGCTGGTTTTAATTATGATTCAGTCAAACTCATAATGACTGAGTGTCACCACTGGATGCCCATACCCAGGAAAGAAGTACATAAAGACTGGAAGATTTGTTATGTATACTGCCAGCATGTAGGTCACTAATTTTAAATCCTTTCACCAGTACCCCTAGAATGTGGCAGTATGTAACTCTCTTCTATGTCATTAGACAGCATAAGATTTAAGACAGTCTGCTAGAGAAGTTCTGTTCTCAGAGTGATCAAATCATAAGGGCAAAGATATACATTTATGCCGCAGGTTTGAAACTGCTAGATGACATGTTGGTGAGTGTGAGTGCAGAGGTAACAATCGTGTGGGAGAAAAATAGTTAAGGCAATATTTGGATGAGTGGACATTTGCAGAAAGTTTTTCCACTTCCTGGCTATACAATGTCTATTTATTAATTAATTGAGAAAATGGTAAAATATGTTAGCAACAAGTGTTTCGTTTTTGGGTGGGAAGTGACCTTGTTGTTTTGGTCTCCTACCCAACTTGGTGCAAGTGAAAAGGGAAGAAATCAATACTTGGAAAAAAAGACTAAGATCATTAAAATGTCCTTTATGTTGTGCTTGGGCCCTTCTATTGATTCATGCATTCATTCAGTCATTCTACAATACCAAATTTATCCTGTTCAGTGTTATGGAGGCGGTCCCTATCCTGGCAGTCAACTGGTGTAAGAGAGAGTACCAGTCCAGAATTGAAAACCAGACCATTTCAACCGATACCTGTCATATGATCGAATGATTAAAACATCAAACCTCACTTCAGCAAGATGAGAGCATTGAACATCTTAATCATCAAAAGCTGGCATCAGCGAATCTCACCATATCAATTAGCAACAGTTGACCAACAGCTGCACACAAGTTGGAAAGAATATACCTGTTTACTGCCATCATGTTACACATACCAGAAGTAACAACTAAGATGCTAATGTTGCAGGTGCTGACCAACTATTGTTATTCGATGTAGTAATATTCGCTGATATTGGCTTTTGATGATTAAAACTTATGATGCTCTTGTCTCTCTGAAGTGAGGTTCAATGTTTTAATCATTCAGTCGTATTACATAAATCCTTTCAACATACAGACACACACACACATGCATGCCTGTACATGCACACACACACACACACACACACACACACACACACACACACACACACACACACACACACACACACACACAGACACACCTATGTGCAATTTCAAGGACTCACTGTTCACTTATCAGTATGTCTTTGGAGTGTGGAATAAATTGGAGACCCCAAAGAAATCTCATATGAATAGTGAGAGTACATGCAGACTCAATACAGAAAAGCCAGCTAGACCAAACCAGAACATCAAGTGGTGTAAAACAGCAACATTAATTGCTGCAAAGAAAATTATATTCCTTTATTGTTATTATTTTTTTTTTCGTTGCTTGGGCTAGTGGATATTACAATGTTAATTACAGCTAATCATTTATGCTATACAATTAATCCCCCTCCCCCATTAGCTAGTCTCAATATGCTAAACTTATGTTCCTCATGATCAGTGTGTTCTTATGATGTAGGCAACAGCTGCCAACATATTACTTCATGAATCAGGAGCAATACAGAAAATATCAGGTGCAAAGATATTTGATCAGGAATTCTATGAAACTATTAGTGCTGTTAATTTACAATTAGACAAGATAAGAGGATTTGTTTTAATAAGTACTTACCAAAGAAAAATTTGTATGTAACTTCAGCATCAAGCACACTTTAGGATGGTGCAGGTGTGGAGTGGTAGCATTGTTGCCTCAAAGCAAGACGTTATCCCATTCAATTCTTGGCTGGGGTGTCTTCTGTGCAGAGTCTGTATGTCCTCCCTGCACTCATGTGGGTTTAATTTGGGTGCTCTTATTTCATTCCATGTTACAAAGACATGCATCTGGAGTGTTTCTCCCCAGGCCTCTGCTAAAAATTAGCTTTGTTCCAAGTTTGACTTTCCCATTTAACAAATGTTAAATATTTTACATCTCAATCCTTACTATTCTGCAATGAGAAAGAAATGTGAGATAAAATTTCTGACAGAAAATTAAAAGTATTTTAGAAAAAAGCTATCTGCACATTGAAGCACAGCACATTGAAATAGCTATTTAAATTGTCAGAACACTGTAAAAGAAAAAAAGTCTCAGTGTAAACATTTTCGCAAGGAGTAAAACTCCTTTGATTATCCACACCACTTCTTACATATTTATTGTAACTTGAGGTCACAAAAACTTGTGGAAAATGAACTTAGTTATATTACAAAACAAAGTATTTCTTTTTGTGGAAAATGGCCTACAACCTCTCCAGATTCAATAAAATTAGAGTTCATCTAATTGTTTATTATTATATTTAGTATCGGACTATGCCATGTGTATAAACAATTCAGTGAAAACTGTTTTGGCTTAGAAAAGTAGATAATATGAAATTTACTGAAGTAAGTCAATGAAACATGGTGTCAAGGGTTCAGTGTGTCTGTATTAGGCTACAGCCCATCCGCCATCCACCCTGAAGGGACCACTGTACTTATTATAACTATCTCCAAAATCTTTGCATGTTGTCAAAATGGAGAAAACACTCAGTTATGCAACAAACAGAAAAATGTCAGTGTTTCTTATAGTGGCATGCAGTGAGAGGAACAGTCACAAAACCATTCTTCCATAGAGGAAGAATGCCCTATTATTTAAATAAGTGAATCATGCATAGCCAGATGGGCTCTTGGAAATAAAGGATGTCTAGAATTCACATTTTTATTATATACTTCTATCTGGTCCTTCAAAACCATTTGCCTTCCCTGTTTCGCATGTGTAATTCTAAGATCTCAAAAATGCCACTTGTCTATTTTAGTCCTCTCGGGGCATTACTTCTTTTTGTTGTTTAGTCACTTGGTCATAGCTGACTCTTTCTGAACTCAGACTTTAAAATGGCAGGCACGTCTTTTCACAACTGCTTCTTTAAGTTTTTACAAATTCATATTCCTTACTTCAGTAATCCAATGTAGCCTCTGCCTCCTCTTTTTCAGTTTTGCTTTAGATTTTCCCAGTATCGTCTTCTCTAGTGAATCCTGAAGTGCTTAAGTTTTAGTTGACCTATCAGTTCTTCCAGTGACCAGCTGAATTTATTTCCTTAAGTATTTATTGATTCAATCTCACTGTGCTCTACAGAACCATGAAAATATTTCTCCAACACAGCAGTTCAAAAGCATCAATTTTCCAATTCACAATCTTACCTACAATCCACATCTCATAGCAATATGGCACTACTAGAAAAAAAAACATAGCTTCGGATTTAGAAACATTGAAAATGTGATGTCTTTTCTCTTTAAAATCTTTTTAGTTTTGTCATGGCTTTCATTCCAAAAATGAAACATCTTTTAACTTCATTGTTGTGGTTACATCTGCAGAAATGTTTGAGTCCTGAAAAATAAAACCTGTCAGTGATTCTACTTTTTCATCATCTATTTACAAAGAATGGATAGGGCTAGATGCCATCCTTTTAATTTGTCTTTATTTTGCATTTTCTAATTTCACATTTTTCAACAGGATCTGCATTTCTTCCTCAATCCTTTAGAGTGGTATCACCCACATATGTGATGCCATTAATATTTCTTCCACAGGTTTGATTCCAGCATTTGCTTCATTTAACATAACATTTTGCATGATATATACATTATATTAATTGAATAAGTACAGTAACAATATACAGTCATGCCATATCTCTTTTCCCAATTTTGAACTAGTCAGTTCTTCCACATTCAGTTCTAACTGTTGCGTCTTGTTCTGTATAAAGATTGCTCAGGAGGCAAATGATGTGACCTGGTATACCATCTTTGTAAGAACTTGCTGCAGTTTTTTATGCTTCACACAGTCAAAGGTTTTAAAATAGGCAATAAAGCAGAAGGAAATATGTTTCTGGAACTCACTCACTTTCTCCATTATCCAGCAGATGCTGGCAATTTAATCGCTGGTGCCAACGCCGCATTTGAAAACCATTTTATACATTTAGCATTTCTAGGTCCATATATTCCTGCAGTCTAGCTTGAAGGATCTTGAACATTACCCTTGCTGGCATGTGAAACAAGCACAACTGATTGATAATCTGAGTACTCTTAGTATTGCCTTTTTGGGACTGGAATATAACGTGATCTTTTCTGGTATAATGGTCACCGTATTGCTTTCTAAGTTTGCTGGCAAATTCCTAGCAGCACTGTATGTATTATTTTACAGTATTTTAAGCAATTGTGCTGGAATTCTATCACTTCTTGTGGCACTTTTATTAGCAAAACTTTTTAGAGTGCATTTAACGTCACTCTCCAGGATGTCTAGCAGTAGATCAGAAAATGTCTTTATCAGTGATCCCAGTCCTGTGTGTTGCTACCACTTCTCCTTTATATCTTCCCATCTCTCTCTCTGTCCTTTACCATGCCCATTCTTACCTAATATTAGCAATATCCTTGAACAGATCTCCTGCCTTACCCCTCTTTTCTGCCATTGCATTTCTCTGTGGTGCTTATTTAAATATCAGTCTTCATGTTTCTTTGCTATTCTCTGAAACTTTGCATTCCATCTGGCATACCTCTCCTCGCTTTATTGTATTTGCTCTCCTTGTCTCAGCCAGTTCTAAAGTCTCCACCAGAGAGCCATTGTGTCGTCTTTATCTTCTTTCTATTATGAATATCTCTGCTGATGTCCTTATAGACAATATCCCAAACTTCTGCAAATAGCTCTTCAGGGGTTCTGTATGCCACATCTAATCCTTTAAATCAATTCTTCACCTACATTACATTTTTACCTGGAATATTGTTGGGCTGATATCTCACTGGCCTAGATTTGTTTCTTGTTTTCTTTACTTTAATTCTGAACTTTGCAATAGAAAGCTGAAGGCCTGAGAAAAGGCCATCTTCAGATCTTATTTTTTGTGGACTGTATAGTGCTCTTCCATCTTTGCTTCTAGATACCTTCATTGTTTTGAATTATTAGGGGTTTCAGCATTCCTTTATTATTATTATAAACCTGCTGTTTCTCTTAACAGTTTGCTTTATGTTCTTCTGCATGCACAATGAATATATTTAGGTACTTAAAGACTTTAATTAAATAATTCAACTATTTGATTTTAATTCTCCAGGTAGATGGACAGGACCACTGGGACACTTTTCAGCCACAACATGGTTACAATGAGAAAAAAACATGAACTAAACAGACTTTTAGATCACATTACTTCATTAATAATGACCAAAAGTATCTTTGTGTGTGTGTGTGTGTGTGTGTATATATATATATATATATATATATATATATATATATATATATATGTATATATATATATATATATATATATATATATATATATATATATGTATTTATGTATATATATTCAGCATCTTGACAGGGGATTTTTATACTACACAGTGAGTAAACGATACTGCACTGATATCATGTTTTAGTGAGAGAATAAGCTAACCCATGTAATGCAGGCATTTTATATATATATATATATATATATATATATATATATATATATATATATATATATATATATAGGTCTACTTTGAAACATCTAAAACCCATAACATCGAATTTCATAACATCTAACACTACAAATGACAAGAAAATAACATCCCCTCCACATATAACAACACCAAACTACCAAACACATTTTTTACTACATTTCTACAGGGGGCAAGCCCCCCGCACCCCTCACACCCCCCCATAAATTAAATATACCAACTCCAAGATCGCACTACAGTGGAAAAAAGTTAATTTCCTAAACCCACTGTATCAAGCCGCCCTGCAGAAACATATTAAAACATGTATTTGGTAGTTTGGTGTCATTATATGTGGAGGGGATGTTATTTTCATGTGATTTGTACTGTTAGATGTTAAAAATTCAATGTTATGGGTTTTAGATGTTTTGGGTTTTAGATGTTCTGGTCTCACTGTTATGAAATTAGATGCTATGGGTTTTAGATGTTTTGAAGGGGACCCATATATATATATATATATATATATATATATATATATATATATATATATATATATATATATATATATATATATATATATATATATATATATATATATATATATATATATATATATATATATATATATATATATATATATATATATATATATATATATATATACACATATATCTATATAGGTTCCCTATTTCCCTATTAGAAGACCGAAGACGCATTCTTTCAAATGCATCTTGGTCGAATTCAAAAGCCTGAAATGGCAAAATATCTAAGTGGCTTTTAAGCAAATTCTATCCCTGGGAAAGAATTTGCTTGGTCGCTTCATTACTTTGCCATTTTCGGCAGTGTAGTGCGGTCTCGGAGTTGGTATATTTAAGTACGGGGCGTGAAGCCCCACACAATGTAATGTTTAAAGTGTTTTACTTTTTTTTTTGTTGGAACAGCGATTTTTTTCCCTAGGAAACAAATCTCTGTTCTGACAGTTTGAAATTGTAAGCTTTTGCTTACATAGGGTCGATTAATCACCATTCGCTTTTTTAAGCATTCAGTGATCTAATATAGACCCTATGTGTGTATACATATATATATATATATATATATATATATATATATGTATGTATGTATGTATATATTGCATTAAACTATTTGAGCACATTAAACATTCTAAACTATTTGAGCACTAAAATTGCCACTTTAGAATAGACATTTAATTTGTCAGGAAATCAGTTGCCTGACCTGAAGCCATCAACAGAAAAGGCTTCAGAACAGTACTCTAGTTAAAAATATAAGTATAGTTAGTGTCATTAATAAAGCTGAAAAATACTGAAGAGATCTGGTGGTGGTGTTCTTCAAGGTAAGAATGAAGAGTGCAGACCTGCAATATGGATCTGTTTGAATACCTGTAAGTCATTTTATCTTGCCTAACATGCAACCTGCTATTTAACGGCTTAGACCCAAGCCCATCAGTGCTGACCATTGTCTGCCTTTATGTGGTAGGCTGAGTTATCAAATCATTTTGTTACCATTAAATGGTGGAATCTTACTGCTTTGAAAGAGTCTTTGGTGACTCTTATTGTAAAAAAAGTCCTCACTTGGACCAGATCATTGTGATAATTACTAGCTTCTCTCTTACTGTTCCTTTATTGAAAATGTTATCCAGTAAATAGCATATTTGTAGCTGGGTTCCATTTTATAGGACTATAAAGTATATGATTCATTCTAGTACAGCTACCACACCAGATGTGATACTAGGATGACTGTCACTAGATTTATGAATAATTTTCTTGTGCCTAGAGTTCAACATTGTTATTCAATCCTGTTTTTCTCTCTCTCTCTCTGTCTCTTTAACATTCAGTATGGTTTTCCATAACATTTGCTACATTATTTGCAAGCTTACTGTAGGGCTTTCGGTCATGGCCTAAAATGGTGTGCCTCCTACTTTTTTCTGGGTGTACCCATCTTATAGCCTATGACATTCATTGTTTATACATTGACTGCATCACGTCCCCTATCCTACAGAGATCAACACTGGCTCCATAACAATTGTTCATATACATCAAGCCAATGAGTGAGCTCATTTGCAGGAAGGGATCACAGTGTCACATATGCATCTGTATTTTCTTTCTTCAGGCAAAGTTTCTGCTGTGGATTCCTTAACCAAGGACTCAGAATGCTGAACAGTAATCATCTGAGACTTAAAATCCCCAACATGGTGCTTACAGCTATTCATGTTACTCTTAGTCAATTGTTTTTTCAGTTTGGAACCCCACAGTTATTTACAGTGAAGACAAGTTACAGATTGTTGAGAAGCTGAGGAATGTTGTTGTGATTTTTGGCAACAGATTGCCATTGAAGGGCCAGATATCACTTGACATCAGTTCATCTTGCTTCCATTCGCCGACCATTTCACATATCAAGCATATACTCCTAGGTCAATCCATGCAATGTGGATAGATATTGTGGGCTTATCTCATCTAAACTACTGCACCTTCCTTTACTAGATTCATAGGTTCATATATGTATACTAGGTTCATGCCCCTAGAGCTCTTACAAGCCTAGCCATATTTATCCCGAGTTGCCCCATCTATCAGTGGTTAGGTGAGAGAAGTTCACAGAGGTAAGGGTCTATGGTAATTAATACTAAATTCCTCTGTCCAGAAGGGACATGGGCACTACCCCAGGATTGAATTTGCAGTCATACATCTGTTGATCTAGGTTGTGTTTGAAGAGGGTCAGGGAAGGGTCTGTTTCACATGAATTGGAAGCTTTTTCCAGAGAAGTGGCAGTCTCTGAGAGATGTATCTATCTCTCCAGCATGACCTGAAATTTTCATTTTTCCTTTTCCTTACATTCCTGGCTTCAAAAGTTCATAACTAATTACTAGGCTAGCTTTCTTAATAGGTCATTCTAAGCCTAGCTAGTGACCTTCTCAAAGGTGAGAATCAAATACTGTACCTTGTGTCTGTGATTCAGACACCTTAACAATTATACCAACCACCACCAGGAAGTTAAGTAATCACTTTTTTTCATTCCCTCTTGCTTCATTCTACAGCAATTCTTCCCCACAGCCCATATACTTCTCTGGATCGACCTGCCTGTTACATCATCCCGGACTTATTTTGTTATATGCTGGATCTGGCACAGATCTTGAGGGCACCCTAGGGCATCTCAGCTATCAACCATCAGAAACGGGATTTCTACGTTATGACCTACCTTTTTGCCCAACCCCTCTCCCATATGCTTTTCAACTCAAATGCCTGAGGGTTACTCCACTCTGTGGACCACACCTCCCTTAAAGGAGAATCAGTGAAGAAGACCCTTCCATCCTGGATGGAAACATCCATCTCCCCCTGCAGCACCTCAAACGTCCAAGCTACTAATGAATCCTAGGTTGCCTTGAACATAATTAGGGCTTTATCCCTCTACAACACAGTACTGGTGAGGAAGTCAGAACTTTAAAGGTAGGATTTTATTTAACAAGGTACATCTTTTTCTAACACCTTAGAGACAATGGATTTATTTATTTGTCATTTGTGTAGACTGGAAAGCATGTAACCTTTATTAGCTCACTACATGACATAAGAATCAAACCCAGTGTAAAGCAAAATAGTGTCAAGAAAAATCTGACTTATAATCCTAAATGATTGTGTCTGTTCACATTTCAACTCATGGAAATGCACTCCAGTGACAGGCAGCCTAAGAATCAAACAGATAGCAGTGCTGATCTCATCCCTTGCATCATTAGATCAATAGCATCCAAAGGTAACTAAGTGACATAATAGTGGGCAGAGACGTGAGCGTAGCTAGAGCACCATTCCAAAGTTTATGTACAAAGACAGAGAAATCTGTGTTGCAGTTGTTAAATGGATAATAAGGAACATATATGAAATACCCTACCACCAGCCTACAGCATTCATATATTCCTGCTCTGCATCTACCTTCCTGTCTCACTACTCCCCCATACTAAGCTACCTACCTCTCTGTCTACCTCCCAAATAAACCACTTTTCTTCTTTTTCTTTTCTTTCTCTTTTCTTTTTCTTTCACAAATTATTCTTGCTAGTCATAACTCACTCATAAGGAAGAATGGGTTTTGTAAATATTGTAAATAACTTTTACATACTGTCTTGTTTTTAATGATCGTAAGTCTGTGTATGTGCTGTGAATTCTGATGGTTGTCTACCTTAGGCTGAGCCTGAAAATGGGCCACTGGGATCAATGGTCTACTGCAGTTAATAAATATATAAAGGAAACATAAAATAAAAATATATAGAAAGTGGAATGTGGCTGTGTGAATGCAGTGATGTAGCATACATCTTTTAGGCAACTACCATGTGAGTTTTGAGATGGAAGCCAGTTGGGCAACATTTTCTCTGTTTCCTCATCACACCTGGTTTACTGGTGTGGTTTCTCAACAGAGTGACTGATGTGCCAAATTTGTAAACCTTCCATGTATCCGCATGGGATTTCACTGAATGCTAATCCTTCCTTTCACAGAGCAAAGACATACATGTTAGTAAACTGAGGAATTGTTCTACTGTGTGTAGGTATATGTGTTTGTGTTGGTGATTTAGTGTGTGTGTGTTTGTGTGTGTGTGTGTATGTGTGTGTGTGTGTGTGTGTGTGTGTGTGTGTGTGTGTGTGTGTGTGTGTGTGTGTGTGTGTGTGTGTGTGCGTAGCCTGTAATGAAAGAAACAGGTGCCCCATCCTAGGATTAATGTTCTGTCTTATACCATTTAGCAGAACAGAAATGCTGTAATTTCTTCATGCTGAGGTGATTATATTACATTTAAGAAATGCTTATAAAGTGCAAAACAAAAAAACAAAAATGAAATGTTGCCAAGCATATTATTTAGTCATTAGAAAATTATCTGTGTAGGATCATCTAGAATTTATCAAGACTATTTCAGAGTGCTGGACATTTCTTACAATCACATGCATTCAGTAATTAATTATGTGTGCCATATAAAAGGACATTTAAACATAGTAGAAAATGTAATGAATGGTGTACAATGAAACTGGAAAAAAAAAAAAAAACAAGAGAAGAGAGTAACTATGGCGTAATTATCAGAATGGTCCTAGTATGCTATGGTTTAGGAAATTGGTAAGGAAAACCAAAAAAAAAAGAAAAAGTAAAAAGCAATAAGGCTATGAATATCAGTCAGCATCTAATATTGTAGAAAAAAATAAAGTTCTATTTAGACACTTCAGGACTTATACAATGGATGCCCATAGTGACATCAGTATTATAAAAGAGGATAGCTGGGTTACCAACAAAACTCGGTTGTTATCTATATTTTCAGAGACATTTTCAAAATTATCAGAAAGGTAAAAAAATGACAGACATCAGTTATAATGAAGAAAGAGATCATTATCTCAGCGTATCACAGGAAAAAATAATGAGAACTCTTATTAAGTCTAATACTGTAGCAAGTCTTGATGACCTATGTGATAACCCTCCACTGGACCAGTAATTAAGGAGCCTCAACTCTCACCACTGGCACTAGTGGGGGATGTACACTTGGAGGATGAGAGGTTCACACACAGTATTTCCAGATGCAGCTCTCTGCATCAAGTGCAATGTCCCTTAAGAGCACACAGAGACCACTGTCAGTCTGGGGCTGATTTCTCCCTCTTTCTCCAGATCCCAAATAAGACTCCCACTGGCATACCTATAGACTTGAGATTTCAGATGAATGGCCAAGCCAAGACCTCCAGCACCCTCTTAGTCCAACCAGTGCTTCATGTCCCTGCCCAAGTAGCTGACACACACTCTTTAAGGTTTGATTTACACACACACACACACACACACACACACACACACACACACACACACACACACACACACACACACACACACACCTGGGAAAGGCTGGCACAAGTTTACTAGCTATGCCCCCTTTTGCCCAGACTATAAGGTAGTTATCACTGCCACCAGATAACTCCTTCTCAGCTAATTTAAAGCCCTTTTTACTGTTCAATATTAATATTAATACAAATGGTAGTTTGACCAAGAGCAAGGCAATTAGGAGTGGCCCACAGTGTCATCAGATGAATATGCAAGTGCTCTCAAAACTTAAATATCTCTACAAAGATCAGCTGGTGAAAGGTTTAAATATTTTTAATAATAAATAATAAAAGAACAAGAAAATACTCAGTATATATTCACAGTGACATCACAGTTCAGAATCACAGGAAATGTTTAAAACAACATTGCAGGACAGTCTCAAATAAATAAGGAAAAATATCTAAACTAAGTTTCATTATATTCCTGACTGAATCTAAGAGAATTATTATATCCTAGTTAACTTTCTTAAGAGCAAAGCAGATGTGGTGAATGGATCTTTTAGTTGTTGTCAGGTCCAAGACAGAATACAGAGTGCTGCGTCTCTCTAAGACAGTTTCTAAATTAATATCTCAATTATTACTGCTGGGATAGCTTGCAAAATGACATCATTTCGTGTCATGTGACTCTATCCCAGGTGAAAACCCCACTGCTGGAAGCTAGCAGTATTTAGCATCTACCTGTGAAAACACATAGCCATCAGGTCTTTGGCAGATACTGGAAGTCATAAAACAATAACATCCCTTCACATTTCAAAAGTAGTAATTATTTCACCTTAGAGACAATACAGAGAGCTCCCTAGTTTTAGACATTGTATCTCCTTGCTGCATTGAAACTGAAAGATATAATCTTTTATTGTGTAGCCTTAAAGTAATTTAATTTCAGCTATTTTTGTGAAGTTTTGCTGGACTGAAGTTAACCTCCTGTGTTCCAGTTTCCACTATTAAAATATATACATTTAAACAGTTACAATTGTGTATGTACATTTTGGTTCTCTTCCAGTAGGGCACACTGTGGCTACATTTCAAGCACTTTGCAAAAACCTTTTGCAACACATGTCTGTACAAACAAGTTTGATATATACATAATATACAGTTCTAGTACATTTGCAATACAATCATCTTATACAGATCATGTTGATATTCCCAAATAACATAATTATTTGCAAAATTCCAGATAGGTGTGCTAGCATTATCTACCTTTGTCACAGCCTAAATGGGTTATTCTTGTGGAAACGTTACAAACCTGGTGGCTGCATGCCTATAGAAGCTGTTCCAAGGAAATCTAGAAACAGGATTTGTTCCCTAAATATGGAAGTCTGTTTTTCTAGTGCCATTATCTGAATGGGGCAAAATTAATAAATTTGATAATTATCACCCCATTAGTTTCCCATGAATTATTAGGAAATCTTTCGAATGAGAAATGTATGAAAGTATTTGAGAAATAGTAAATATGGAGCTGTCAGTAGATGTATTCTACCTGGACCTCATTAACACATTTGATTCAGTCCCTCACAGTAAGATTATGAAGATAATGTGTAAAAAGTAATATCAATGGGTATAATATTATTTGGGTATCTTATTGTTTCACCAATAGAGCATTGAAAGTTAAAGTAGAGAATGCTATATCAAGAGATACACTTTTTGCTGTGGGTGTACCACAAGGGTCTGCTCAGGGATGATTTTTTTACATTGTTCATGTCAGATTTTCCAGCAGATAATGAAATTTAGATTAGCAAGTCTACTGACAACAAAAAAATGTGAAAAGTGTGAGTTCAATGAAGGGTCAGCCTAAGCTGCAGGAATTTGTAGATGCCTTATTCTTGTGATCATTGAGAAAGCAAGTGGACTTAAAGGAAAGGGAAACAAAATTATTACAATTTGGAAAAAAAAAAACAATCCTTGTTAACCATATGCCAACAATAATGTTATACTTCAAAGTGAGGAGAAGTTTTAGGATGTGAGTATTATTGCAGGTAGGGGACTTTTTTATGAAAATATTGCACAAGTGATAACTAGAAGGTGTTACATAATTGTAGGGGGTATCATATGAAGCATAATGAGTAGAAAAGAAAATGTTGTACTACTTGTCTATGAGGATGTAATAAGTCCTACAATTCAATATGGTACTGCTGCTTCTGTGTATAATCTCTGTCAGTATTACAGGCTGGAAAAGATTTACAGTTATTTCACAGTACAATTGACTAGAGTTAAGCATCAATGTTATGAGAACAGAGTAGAAAAGCTGTCATTGTATTTATATATATATATATATATTTTTATATATATATATATATATATATATATATACATATATATATATATATATATATATATATATATATGTGTGTGTGTGTGTGTGTGTGTGTGTGTGTGTGTGTGTGTGTGTGTGTGTGTGTGTGTATAAATATGGGTAGTTATTGGCAAGAGAAGATTTGATTCTGATTTATAAATGTGTGAGTGGTGACAACATGGCAGCACCACTAAAAATTGAATTTAGGGCTCATGTTATGGGAACTAGAAAAACTACTAATTTATGAACTATTCTTCTCATAACACTACTATACAACAAGTATACCAAAGATCCACTCATTGAAGGCAGGGACCTGGATTTCAGGACAAACAAAACAAGACTTCTGATTGGGATACAAGCAAATCTGATCTACAGCTGACCATAGACGGCTTATCTATCCCTCCCTCCTCTACAGAGAAATAAGGCAATTTGTTCAGTTTTAGGGGGGAAATGTTTTATTTAGTCTTCACAGGTGGATGAGCATTCTTGCAGTCAATTCTTACTGGTTTTACAATGAGCTGTGCCCTGGTTATATGGGCTTTGTGAGGGAAGGGGTCAAACTAGTCAGGTGTTTTAATTGGTGGAGGTAAAACATGCCTCATTTGAATATGACTAAATGTCTATCAATGAGCTAGGGATTATACACAGGCTAATCCTCCCTTAAACTCTTACCATGCTTGTGTTATATATCAGTACCAGTTAGCCATGTTCAAGATAAGCCCAGCAGTGACTAAGCCATTTTAAGCAAGATAATTCCTTTTTGCTTTTTAAACAGAACCATGTGTTACTACTTTAATTGAAGCAAGGTGTCCTGCTTGAGATACCAAAGATTCCCTAACATTTTAACATTTTAGAAATGCCTTCCCCATATGGCTTAATCAGAGCAGTCTAAGAAGTCAGCTAAGCAACTCATCTAACCCTCATAAATACTGGTCTACACTGAACATTATCCTTTATCCAGGCAGACCTTCTAATCCCTTCCCTTACCCAGACTCATCTCCTGAAGAAACCGCTACCCTCCTAAACAAACATTTTATTGATACCATCCAGAATCTCATACCCACTAAACCAAACTTAACTTCACAACCTACAGCACTCAACACTCAAACCTCAACTCAGTTCTCCTTTCAGCCCATTTCTACCTCTTATATTAAATCTTTACTTCTTAAACTCAAACCCTGTTCTCCCTCCACAGACAAACTACCACCTACCTTCCTTAAACTTGCTGCTGACTCTATTGCCTACCCTGTCTCTGTACTAATAAACAGATCAATTCTTGAATCAACTGTTCCTACTCTGTGGAAATCTTCCTTCACTATACCATTACACAAAGGAGGGAACTCAACTGACCCCGCAAACTACCGACCCATTGCCATTCTACCCCCCCCAAGATACTAGAAAAAATATATTCACACACAGCTTCTTAACCACCTTATCAAACATAAACTACTCACCCCCACCCAACATGGATTCCGTCACAACCACAGTACTACCACTGCTCCCTTTCCTTCACTCACACTATTGCAGAGGCAATGGATAACAATAAGCTTGTCTCTTGTCTCTTCCTCAACCTTTCAAAGGCTTTTGATACTGTTTCTCATCCTTTACTACTATCCAAACTCTCAAACCTACACCTATCCTCATCCTCCCTAGCATAGTTCACCAGCTACCTAACCAGAAGACAACAATCCGTCAGATGGCTCTCATCCATCCCTCCCTTCCTTCCTACCCCCACTGGTGTACCCCAAGGCTCCATCTTAGGTCCCCTCCTGTTTAATGCATTCACCAATGACCTGTCTACCTCCTGCAAAGAGTCTTCCCTTATACAATATGCTGATGACGCCACACTTATATCTATGTCCAACAACATCTCCAAGCTCCATACCTTAACCCAACAAGCCTTCCTTTCCACTGAGCAATGGCTATCTGACAACCAATTGATTCTAAACCCCAAAATGACGAAGCCCCTGCTCTTCCTTCCCAGATCTCTTGCTAATCATAAATCATCATTTGTCATCACATCCTCTAACAACACAACTATTCAATCTGATACCAATACAAAACTACTTGGAGTCATAGTAGATGACAAACTGCAATTCAACCTCCACTTACTCCAATGCATAAAGAAAACACATCAAAAACTGTGTCTACTTTATCGAAACACAAAATTTCTCACCTCAAAGGCTAGACTGACACTTGGACAGGCACTACTTCTCCCCTCTCTCCTGTACGCCGCCCCTATTCTCACCAACATACAAGTCACCACCCTGAATAAACTACAACAAACCTATTACAAAATAGCTAGATTCATCACCAAATCACCATACAACACACACCATTGTATTAATCTCTCTGCAATGGCTAGAACTCCCCCGACAACTGCTTCTATCTCAATTTCAAATACTACACTCTATTCTCTACAAACCCTCTTTCTGTCTATCTCTCTCACCCTTAGTCTCCACGTATACTCCATCCCGGACCCTCCATACATCAAACCAACAGCTACTAGACATATATCAAACAATATGTCACCAATACCTGGAACAAACTCCCCTTTAGCCTACGATCTATTACCCACTACACCCAGTTTAAAAATTAACTAAAAACTTTTCTACTTAACTCCAAGACTTGCTCTTGTCATAAACCCACCTAGTCTCCCTTTCCTGTCTCACAGTTTGCTACACACCATTCTGAAAAAAAAAAAAAAAACATTTTTTTGATGATAGAACTTCATGTATGTAATTTATGTATTAACAGCTTTGTAATTGTTCTCTTCTATACTCAACTTTGTTATTACTTGTACTCAACTTTGTTATTTTTAACAGCTGTGTAAATCCTTCAACTATGTTAGCACTATACTTCTGCATGAAATCAATGTACTATTATGCAAATTTTCTGGAGCTTTTCTCCTCAGGTCTCCACTGAAAATGGGCCAAAAACCCAGTTGGACTAACCCGATTAACAAATGACAATAAATAAATAAATAAATAAATAAGCAATATAGCAGTGTAGTGCTTAGGTGTTCCCCAGTTTATCAGACCTTTTTGTAGATTTCTGAAATAATTTATTTTGTTTTCTATAAAACAGACTATGATTTAGCTTTGTTTGTATTAAAACACTTTTGATATAAATGCAAGTATTGAGTCACGGAGGTCTTCTTGCATTTAGTTTGATGGCCCAGTGGAGTTCCATTTTTCTAAGATGACATTCCTGTTTCTTTTAAGAGACCCCATTTCTAGTTTATCCAGTACATGAAAACTGAATCTTTCATGTACCAAGCCTGCAAGGCTAGAAAGCAAAGTAAAATTTATTAAACAAAACAAAGGTACAGGTAAGCGCTTTCATGATTTGCTAATTGCTTCATCAGACAAAGCATTACCTTTGTTTTGTTTAATAAATTTTACTTTGCTTTCTAGTCTTGCAGGCTCGGTACCTTATTTGTTTTTAGTTGCACTTGTTTTTTGATACCGTGCTGTATCCTGCACATGTTTACATATTTTTGGTGAATCTTTCATGTCTAGGGTTCTCCTAGGGTACTTTGCTAATAAATCTTTGAGCATCTAAGTTTTATGTGTGATAAACGGTGCCAATTCCGACTCTTAGTTTCTTAATAGTTTTGCCCACATAGAAACATCTGCAAGAGCCACACTGGGCCCTGTATATCACAAACTGAGTGCTACAATCACACCTCTTGTGACTCCAATACATCTTACTGGAGTTGGGTCAATAGAAATGGTCAGAGTTACTCCGATATTTGCAAAAGGTGCCAGGCTGGTTCACATTTGAAAGTCCCATTGTTTTCCTCCATGCTTTTGCCTTTGCTCTCAGCTCAGTCTTTCACATTTTTGCTCTTCTAAACACAACAGATGGCCAGGGTTCAAGTATTGTTTCCATTTGTTTGTTCTTGGAACTGATGATTCAGTTGTCTGCAATTACTTTACAGACTTCTTTATAGCCATTGGTGAATGTTAAGGTCATGTTCTTTTTTGTCTTTTAAACATTTTTGTCTGTATGTCTGTCTGTGTTGAAACTCTCTAGTAGTCCTACCTGGGAGGTTATTTAGGCTTGGGTCATTTTGTTGCTTCTGAGTTCTAACTGGCTCTAGGGTGTTATGAAACATTTTCCCCTAGCCCCTTTGAAGAATGCCCCATAGCAGTACTATGAAAAAAATGATAAACTATTAAACAGATGACCATTAGACAGCAGAAAAGCTTGAAGTCCAGAGGCATTTAAGAGTGCACTGGACCAATGTTTTGACAAAAGTGTATACAGCTATCCTGTTATTTTTACCAAACTTGTAAATCCTCATAGGAAGCTAAGAATTTCAATTTATGAACATTTAACAACCATGGAGAGTATAAAATAGGTACTGGAGAATGAATTAATGCTCAATAGCTTTGTAGGTGTCCTATTTATCTAGATAGTACTTTTACAAATGACAGTTATGCAAGAGCTGGATATAACTCTTTCTGTGAAGAGACTTATTTAGTCAACTTGTTTTCATATTGCTACCAGTGCAGAGTGTCTGTTTTTGACATATTTTGATTTGTCCTTATTGGTAACCTTTTTATATTAATTTCTATCATTACAATAATTTAGTCAACTTTCTTAGAAGTTTTTTGCTTTACATTCACTAAATGTCTTTTCCTGTTCAAAACACAGGCTTTCAGGTCAGAGGTCAGATAAGGAGAAGTCCATTCTGTTATACTATTGGTTCTTTTAAGACAGTACTTATCCTGTAAGCATAAGCAAAGACTGCAGTGGTATTTAAGTGCAACATGTTCGCCCACCTGTGAAGTGACCTAGGACCTGTCAGTTAATTGCTAACTCATGGAGCAAAGATAGCAGAGCATTTTGGTTAAAAGATTAGAAAGCTGTTATTCCTACAAGATAAATACAATACTAGATACAGAAAAGTGCTGTGACTGCACAATCGTCACTAAGAATGAGAAGCTGCACCAGCAGTGTGAAATGCCTCTCAGGTGCATTGGTCACCCCCCAATCAATCAGAGAGTGTCTTCCTCTGTCTGATGTACACCTGTTTGGTTCCATTGTTATCTGACTAAAGCCATACTTACCAGAGGCTGTCATCCACAGGCTTAAGTTGTGGCTTGACAAGTGTATGAAGGTGGACCTGATGAAGTCCGTTGATCAAATATAACTAGTAGAAGGCTGACAAAATCAATGTTTTATTTCTTTGTTAAGCTTACCAGCGATTATACAGTAAAGTGCTAACCAGCTTGTTTAATATTCAGATGAAATGGTAAATGATGCAATAAATAAAAAAATAATTTTTGTTAACCAGTGAACGAACAACTCAGACAAAATGTGTTATTTTTTGATTGTACATTTAGTGTATCCCCAGTCTGAGCCTGAAAATGGTCCAGTAGGATCAGTGGCCTGCTCCTTTGACACTGGCATACATCAGATTATTAACAAATTATTTCAATATGAAGTTAAATGGCTTTAAGCCAATGCTATATTATGCCAAGGATATCAAGCTTACAAATTGCCATTCAGGTATCAGTGTGTATAAACTTCATAAAGATGTTACCTGCATAATGCTATCACTCACACCATCCTCTCCTCCCTCCTCCCTTATCAAGTTCTCCCATTATGCTCTGTCATATGACCTGTCAATCAGTCTCACCTCCAGTGAGCTTTACTTCCCTACTATCCAACCTCATTACTTATCCCTCCCCTTTTCCCCATCTCACATCCTCCTTTACATTTGCATTTATTGCATTAATTCTCATGGATCTGCCATTTCTGGCTCTTTATTGCTTTCATTTGAAAATATATCCTGTGACTATGTACATGGTAAAGTGTGTTCTAACTTCAGATCTATTAAAGCTCTACACATTATTTTCTCCCTTGGATGAGAGTGAAAATAGCGCACTGCTCCTGATATATATATATATATATATATATATATATATATATATATATATATATATATATATATATAAAGAGAGAGCGAGAGATAGAGCTATATATATATATATATATATATATATATATATATATAGAGAGAGAGAGAGAGAGAGAGATAGATAGCTATATATATATATATATATATATATATATATATATATATATATATATATGGGTCTAGGGATATTCACTGGAAGCACATTTCACTGAAACACAAATGACTGTGCAGAAATCACTGAAAGCTCAATTCAAAACACAATTCACTGAAACACATTTCACTGAAAGTTATATATGGCCTTTTACCCACTGTAGTGCGACCCCAGAGTTAGTATATATATATATATATATATATATATATATATATATATATATATATATATATATATATATATCTATATATATATATATATATATATATATATATATATATATATATTAAGGGGGGTGGAGGGCACCACCCCCTACATTGGGGGGGTGGGGGGTGTAGCCCCCCCCACATAGTTTGGATATATATTATGTTCAGAAAAGACTAATTTATTGGAATTGCAAGTATCCATGTATATAGTTCAAAATATTTAAAATAGGTGGGGGCAATGCCCCCGACACCCCCCAATGTGGCCACACACACCCTAACTATATATGCTAACTCCAGGGTCGCACTATAGTTGGGAAAAAGCCATATATAACTTTCAATGAAATGTGTTTCAGTGAATTGTGTTTTCAGTGAATTTAGCTTTCAGTGAATTGTGCACAGTCAAATGTGTTTCAGTGAAATGTTCTTTCAGTGAATAGTCCTAGACCCATATACACACACGTGTGTGTGTGTGTGTGTGTGTGTGTGTGTGTGTGTGTGTGTGTGTGTGTGTGTGTGTGTGTGTGTGTGTGTGCCTGAAATAAAGAAAACACCCATAGTTGACTGTAAAGCTATTGACCACATATGGTTGAAAACACACAGAAGTCAACACCACACATTGCATGCACTGACAAACATACTTGGGGCATGTAATTTCATACTTTAAAAAAACAAAGGAAAACATTGCTTTTATCCCACACCACCTGCTAATAATACATACTAATTCTGAGATCACACAATCCCCAGGAAAGGGAATATGCCTTGACCCAGGGATTGTCGATGTCGTACACCTGTCAATCAACTGCCTAGTTGACCACCTGTAGTCGAACAGACAAATCTCGGCATTACTCCCACACACACACCCACATATACACACACACACACACACACACACACACACACACACACACACACACATATATATATATATATATATATATATATATATATATACATATAGGTCTACTTCGTAACAACGAAAGACCAGAAGAACGAAACTTAGAACACCGAGGCAAAAATAACGAAACCCCAGAACACCGAAAAACACACAAGTTTACAAAACACACACAACTGCCCCACGCTACTAAACAAAACACCCTACACTAATGATAGGCAGGGGGACAAGCCCCCCTGCACCCCCTACACACCCATACTTTAGTATTCTAACTCTGAGATCGCACAGACACACAAGGCAAAGGCACACCCACACAGTACAGTCCTTCACACACACACACACACACACACACACACACACACACACACACACACACACACACACACACACACCACAGTCACAACACACACTTACACACAACATTTCCCCTCACAAATACACTCACACACACACTTACCTACAGCAGAATACGAAAAGTGCTAATTCAAACTCCTGTAACATCGGGATTTTGAATTTCATGCTTTTCCGTGTTCTGCGGTTTTGTTGTTTTCATTTCGATGTTCCGGATTTCGATCTTCTGGTCTTTCGTCCAACTCAAGTAGACCCATATATATCGTACATATATTGTATATATATATATATATATATATATATATATATATATATATATATATATATATATATATATATATATATATGTATATCACACTGAGATGAGATGGTAGGCAGTCCAAACTATTTTGCCATGGATGGCCTGCATACTCCCCCACAATGCTTCCAAATATTGTATAAAATCTTTTCTATCTCCACTATGCCTTCTTTTTGGAAAAGTATGTTTCCTGAAACTTTCACATAACCTAAACAGAATCAGGACAACATTAAGTTATTGGTGCTCAATGTTAAGTGCTTTTTCAAAGAAAAAAAAAAAAACTCCACATCTACAAGCATTACTTACCCTGAAAAACATAGATATATGCATAATCACAAAGACCTGCTTTAAGACCACTGAAAGCAATCCATCAGTGAAGGGCTTCAATGCTTATCCCTCATACAGGCAAACCATATTAGAGGTAAGGACTAAGGTGGAGATGTCTCTATATTCTTAAAAAAATCTCACCTCAAACTTGTTAGACAAGATAATGACTTGGAACTCCACCACATTCAACATATTATTGACAGAACCCTTTATCACATTATAACTAACCACAGGAATCTTTTTATGTCCTGCTACATCAAACTACCTGCCTAACCAGTATGGAGTTCTTATGTATTAAGCCAAAAATCATTCTCCTAGGTGTCTTCAACTAATCTACCAACAAATGGGAGACTTATACATCCTCAAACATTTATGCCTAGAGATTTCTATGCTTCATGAATACAAACTCCCTGGATCAGTTAGTCCACACTCCAGTCAATCGAAATACAATTATGGACTTTCCCCTTAATGATATGGGACAGCATTGCTTCTTGCCTATTGTAAACCCCCCAGGTTAAATTGGACCCCAAGTCAGTCACATTTACCTCAGTATTCAGAGACTATGCAAATGCTAAAATACTAAACCTAAATGATGACATGACTAAATGTAAAAGCCCCTTCTATCTTGATGATTCCAATGCTTATGTGGAATCCTTTACTGCCAAGTTCTATGGACTTGTAAAAAGCTACATAAATGCCTATGTTCCACTCTGAAATATGAAAATAAACCCCTATGGTGGAGCCATAATATAAACAGGCTCTATAACACAAGAAAAATATGCAATTAAAACTTCTTATACCAGACAAAATAATATTACACTAAAGAATAATTCCGAAAAAAGAAGAATAAAAGGTAAATGCAATTAAAACTTCTTATACCTGGCAAAATAAATAAAGCAGAACCTGTGCTGAGCGAGTTCATTCTTTATTTGTACCAAGAACTTCTTCAGAAAAAACAAATAATGAGAAAAACAACAGTGTAGGTCTCAATAAGTATTATTTTCAAACAAAAAAAAAAAACAATAAAAAGTGGAAAAAACTGTTGTTGCAAAAGAAAAAAACATGTTGCTACCTATGAGCTAAGTTTATCTAAGTTAATAAAACATCAATGAAAATCAAGAGGTGGTAAAAACAAATTCAAAATAACACACACAAACTCTAAAAAGCAGAGATCAAAAGCTGGAATGTGACTCGGGGGTTACCTGAGCCAGTGTAGGGCATATTTAACATGAAGTGTTTCATTAAGTCCTGGGAAACTCTGCATTTAAAAGTAACTGCCATTTCAGTTCAAGCACTTCAATAAGAGTATCAGTGTCCCCATAAAAAAAATCCATCTGTTCTAACACTAGAAACATAAACTGGAGAAACCCCTTGCAGTACAAACTGTGTCTCCCTAATTCATTCTTCAAGTCCTTGTTGCATATAGCCGCACAATTCTCCTTAAATCTACTGAAAAGTTTCTGAGAAGTTTGTCCTTTGTAAAATCCATTGCAGTGTCAAAAACACCTGCATACATCACATTAGCAGTGTTGTAATCAAAATATCTGGTGAAAACAACTTTACAGCCACAGCGGCAAAAACCAAATTCTGAGTCTGTGTAGACGTGCACGGAAAAATGCCCAGTGTTTTTTCATCATTGATAACTTGCTCCAGTAGGAACAGAACATCTGAGTGTTCAAATGAAAATCGTAAGAACTTAAGACTTTTTGTGCAAGAAAGCCATTGCATCCCCTAAAATGTTGTATGCAATAACAAATCTAAGTCTAAAGAAGCCAAAAATGATCTTGCTGAACTAAGCAAGGAGTTTCCAATCCTAATCAAATCAGCTAAAGCCAGATATGAGGTAAAATAGCTACTCAGGTGAAAGTTAAGCACAAAGCCTTTTTAACTATATGAGAAATCTCAGAAATAATGCCTGGCACTGCACAGAGATAATAGTAAATAATATCACATACTCAGCCCTTAAGAACATAGCCAATCTACTAGTGGAAAAAATTTAGCTTCAACATCACCCGATCTCTCCTCCAATATTCCCAAATCAAATACCTACATCTACCCCACCCCAAATCTCCCTAGAACAATATGGGAGAAAGGGCTGGTGGCTGTATCTCATCTAAAAGTCCTGTCACTAGTGAAATCCCACAGGGTTCAGTCCTTTGACCACTCCTCTTTGTCATTTTCTTCTCCGAGGTCAAAGCTAATGTTAAGGGGTTGTGGCTATCCCAGTTTTCAGAGGACTGCAAACTTTGTACCATTATAAACTCCCCAGAGGACACCACGATCAAATAGTTGGTGCCAAAACCATGGACTGAAGCTAAATGCCAGGAAATGTGTAATTTTGTCCTTCGGCAAACATGACTTTCTTTGTAATTATCACATTGACAGCATCCCCCTAAAAATTCACCCTGCTGTTAGAGATCTAGGAACCTATGTTAATAATGAACTGCATACCTCTCAGCTGTCCAAATTTTCACAGGATATCCAGATTTTTGCCTCATATTGTTGGTCTGTTCCTTATAAAATTTGTGGCTTTCTGGATTTTTGTGGCAAATCAGTGAGGATTGAATTCACTATATAATAACGGGTATTTGAGTTTAAGACTTCATATCCTTATGAAAAATGCATGATAACATAAGACCTTTTATTCTAGCAACTTTCCAAGTTTATAAGAGCAGTATTTAAAATTTGTCCCTATTTTTAGGGCTCTGTCCTTCCATTATTTTTGGCTTTGTCCACTGTTTTTGTGCCAAGAGGCTGAAAGCTATGATGAACTGCCCTTTGATCACTATGCATCCACTACTGTAAGGAAGTCCTTTTTCATTGCACAGCTTATACCCAAGGGTATGTTACTCAATCTAGGTAACATAATTGTTCCTCAGCACACATTAGGCTGATCATTGAGCAAAATGTCACGTTTGGTGCATATCTGTCCAAACATTTCTCACAGCTGGAATGATAGCAAAGGTCTAAGTCATAAAAATGCAAAGAGCACTTCAAAGTCAAAGTTTAGTTCATAAGTGGTATATTACATCAATAATTTGACTCTGTTTACTTTTGTTCATGACAGTATTTTAGAGGAGAAAAGAAATGATTTGCTGAGTAGGAAATGTTAAATATACATTGTACTTTTTAGTACAATAACAGCTATGCTTTAGCTAATTTAATTTTCTTAATATTAGTCGCTAGTTAATGGGTGGGATTTAGTTGTATTTTATGACTAATTTCAGTCATTGATATGGTTTTATGATTAATTTATACAAAGTCTGTGCATATTCACTGGAGCTTATTATAGCCAACAAGTTCATGATTTCAGTTGAATGTTTATTTTTAAAACGAAGAAGTGTAGCTTTTTAAATGCACGAGACTTGTAGGGAAATCTTCAGTTCCCTTTATGCGAGCCTGTCAGTGCATTTGCAAACTGTCATGAATGTAGAGAGCCCTTTTGACATTTAACTTCTAACTATAAACCCTACACATTAAATAAATATCACTTTGCCCTTCTAGTTAGTTTAATCACATAGAATATTTCCGATACATTTAAATGTTTATTTGGATGTTTTTCCTCCCCTTTTTTAAAATTTTTTTTTGTTTGAGGAGTTAAAATGTCTTGAATTACTAAGCGTTACACTAATTGGAATCGAACTCTGTCTCCTTATCAAACACTATTGTATAAAGTGGAGGAATATTAAAAGTAGCCTGCTTTGTCTTTGCTTGGGTCGGAGATGGCACGGAATGTTGTTGACGCTTATATGAAGCATATGTGTCTTGTGACCAATGATGATTCGCATAGGTTTTTGAAAAGATATTCCTGTTTTCCCACAGAGAAGAACCTAAAATCCTTTAGTTATGAGCAAAAACTATTCCCAAAACACCCAGTAATGTCTGTACAGATCAGTTCTTTTCTTTATTGTTGATATTAAAGAGCATTCCAAGAATGCTGTGGAGAAACAATCTGTCATCCATTAAGAACATATTTGGTCTCCTGTCAGCTCTCCTGTTTTTGACAACTGTGTCTCAGTGCTGGTGTGTGGTGATAGCTCAGTGCGGGGCTCTCTTCATTGTCCCCCAGCAATTTATGGTCTAATGGGTGGGTTTTCCCATTCTAGCCTAGTTGTGCAGTTGAGTGGATTTTTTGATTACACTTGGGAATGGTGCATGTGAGCTACTGTGTGTGTATTTGTGTGGCTGGCTAGTCAACAAATGTTCTTTAAAAGGGATTTGATTTTACAAATTTCAAACAATATACATGACACCACGTATTCAGTTTCAAAGATGACCCAAAGCACTGTACCTACACAGCCTACTACAACACACACTGCTAACAAGAAAGGCTGTAAATATAGAATAAACATCTATCTCTATAAGTTCTTTTCACTTAATAGATGACTGCAGCATAAAGTATATGAAATAATGGTAGGAGACTGTGGGAATAGTTTTATTACGGATTAGAACAGTGGCCATATTCTTTGTAATATCATCATATGTAATGGTTTCTGTGCTCATACAGTTTGTCTACAGAAAGAGAGGTTATTGCACACAATCAGGCCAAAGGCAGATCCTCCTAATTTGAGGAAACTGTCATTGTGGGTTCGAAGAGCTTATTATGATATAGCTATTGCCAGTCATTGTGTTGGGGGGTATAAGTCGCAATGCTCAAGATACATAAGCTCAAAAAGTTTTGAGACATGTGTTTGACTACCTTACCTCTTCCCAAAAGATATGCAAGCCTCGTAAATTCAGCAAAGCAAATTTACACACTTCAGCTTCCTACAGGTCAGGTCAAATCCTCTACAGAAAGCCAACATTACATCTTAAGAAACCACAAAAGAAAAATGTGTTAGCAGGGGACATTACACCAGATTATTATTGTAAAAATCGCATTCTTTAAGATATGCATCTGGGTAGAAGGAAAATATTCTTGAATTTAATTATCCCCGACTAACAAACTCAGGGCTGGGTGTTTCTCACTGATAGTGAGTATAGAGGGGACTTTGGGCAGTGTATCAGCGGAGGGGCACGGACACAAGTGCAGACATCAAATGATGTTTGGTCATGGTCGGGGTTGTTTTTCTACATGGGAGGCACTTTGGGGAGCATGTCACACAGTAAAACCACAGCAAATACAATTTCATAAATGGATACTGCAGTGAGACACCTAGGTTTGCAGAACATATTAACTCGCAAGTGGCCCTAGAGCACGCAAATTGAATTACACATGCCCCATTGACCACATAGGTTCCTACTACAAACACTTTAGGGACAATTAACTCAAAAACTATACTAATGTATAGCAATTATACAGTGTGATGTTGGCTCATGCTTTCTTTTCAAAAAACAACAATAGCTGGCAAACAAACATGGCGTTCACAAACAACAAGCATGAGAGATCTGTTTTTAAATGGAGGAATAGTGTGATACTGACTTCACAATTAGAAGAGGAAGAGAAAGCATAAGGTCTTATCTGATACTTGATCTTTACAAAGCTATATATTATCGGAAGCTCCATACCTGTAACACTGCTTCTCATTTGATACAGTAGTGACAGAATACAAAGAGCAATTTGTGCACGCTCATTCATCTATGCAAAGGTTGGCCCTGATTTATTTATTTCTATATTGCACTAATGTCATAAGAATAATTTTAGGTACACCCATAATGTTTACACCTATAATGGTACATTTGTGGACAGGGCTCATCCAAATAAAGAAGGCTAAGAACAATGATGGCTGAAATTAGTACTAATATCAGTTTACACTGATTCTGAACCACATTTACAATTATTTAAAGATGGACAAAATGTGGAGTGTTTGTCTAGTGAAAAGAGCAGGCAGGTAAACTACTTACAGGTGAGCTGCAGGAATATTTAAGATGCATAATGTTTATATTCAATAGATGCAAGTTGGATGGTTCATTATTTAAAGTTTTATATTAGCATTATAGAATGGGACACAAGGAAGTGAGTTCTGGTCTTGCAATTGTAATAATGGGAAAAGTACACCAACAGAACATATTCTGCAAGTTCACTGAATATATGCTGACAAGGCCTGAAATTCCTGGATTAGTAGAACTTCAAACAGGTGACAATACATGCAATATATTAGTTGACATGCACTTCATCATCTTTTTTTGCCTGTTCCCATTAGGGGTTGCCACAGCAGATCACCTGTTTGCATTTCTTCCTGTCCTCTGCATCTTGCTCTGTCACAACAACTACCTGCATATCCTCTCTCACCACATCCATAAAACTTATCTTAGGCCTTCCTCTTTTCCTGTTACCTGGTAGCTTCATCCTTAGCATCTTTTTCCAATATACTCCACATCCCTCCTCAGCACATGTCCAAACCAATGTAATCTTACCTCTCTGGCTTTGTCTCCAAACCTTCCAACCTGGGCTGACCCTCTAATATACTTAATACTACTTATACTTATACTTATACTTATACTAAATCTTAACATCTTTAATTCTGCCACATCCAGCTCAAACTCCTGCCTTTTTGTCAATGCCACTGTCTCCAACCCATATAACATAGCTGGTCTCACTACCATCCTGTAGACCTTCCCTTTCACTCTTACAGGTACTCGTCTGTCACAAATCACTTCTGACACTCTTCTCCACCCACTCTATCCTGCCTGTACTCTCTTCTTCACCTCTCTTCCACACTCACCGTTACTCTGAACTATTGACCCCAAGTATTTAAACTCATCCACCTTCGCCACCTCTACTACTTGCATCCTCACCATTCTTCTATCCTCCCTCTCATTCACACACATATATTCTGTCTTAGTCCTGCTGACCTTCATTCCTCTTCTCTCTAGAGCATATCTCCATCTCTCCAGGGTCTCCTCCACCTGTTCCCTACTCTCACTACAGATCACAATGTCATCTGCAAACATCATAGTCCATGGGGACTCCTGTCTGATCTCGTGTGTCAACCTGTCCATCACCATTGCAAATAAGAAAGGGCTCAGAGCTGATCCTTGATGTAACCCCACCTCCACCTTAAACGCATCCTTCACTCCCACCACAGACCTCACTGCTGTCACACTACCCTTGTACATATCCTGTACCACTCTTACATACTTATCTGACACTCCTGACTTCCTCATACAATATCACAACTCCTCTCTAGGCACCCTGTCATATGCTTTCTCTGAGTCTACAAAAACACAATGCAACTCCTTCTGACATTCTCTGTACTTCACCATCAACACTCTTAGAGCAAACATTAGTTGACATGCACTTACAATAATAAATTGAGACTTGTACAAATTCATTCTAATTCTACTCTTGAAACCTGTTAACATGTAGAATTGTATACAGGTCTGTACTGACACATATGAAAAAAAGAAGGGAAAAGTGACTGTTAAACATTGCTCAAGGTATGAAAAAAGGGAGGTAAATGAAATATAAAGACAAGATATATGCATAGGGAACCATTAAAACATAGAGAGGGTAGTTGATGTATTTTTCAGATGACTCATTTTACTATCTTTGTTTTTTCAAATTATTCATGAACTTGCATTCTTTATTGAATGAATAAATAATAACAAGACTCTAAGGCACCTGTATATTGCATATTTTGTGGTGGTTTTGAGAGAAAATAGTTTAAAATTGGGAAGTGACTTCACAATAAGAAGAGGAAAAGAAAGTGTGAGGTCTTATCTGATACCTGATTTTTACGAAGGTATATATTATCGGAAACTCCATATCTGTAACACTACTTCTCACTTGATATAATAATGACAGAATACAAACAAAGAGCAATTTGTGCATTCTCATTCATCTAGGTAATCATTCTAATCATTAAATGCATTCAAAAGGAATTTACTGCTAAAAAAGCTCAGGGTTGTGAAGTTATTATTTCAAAAGCCTGACAGATTGATTATCTTACCTATGTTTTTTAAGATTTGGTATCATTTATTTGGCATTTATGGTAGCTGTTCAATTAAATTTATAATGCCTAGAATGGTATTGTGTGTTCAATATTGAGGTATAACTGTGAACAATCACTTATGATCTACTCTATTTAATGCTCTACATCAAGAGTAGCAAAGGAGCTCTTTACTGAAGTTTGGAGTAATGTACAAATACGATATTGAGCTTTATTACATTAAATTTCTATGTATAGTACTGTTTGGAGCAGTAGTTATATATGTATTGAAATACTACATGTCTAGAACAATACAATTTGAACTCTTCAACCAATGCATCAGAGAAAAAGTGGTTTGTGGATTTACAATGGCTCACTAGACTGATTGTTGATACTATTGTAGTTAAGTCTTACAAGGTAGGTCATAGTATATTATATAAGATAATTACTAAATGAATGAGTCACTTTACAGAAACTCATGAAAGTTGAAAGGTAACTGGTGTAGTAAATGTCTCTTACTTTTTACCTACATTTTATGAATTTTTGATTTTGATTGAAATACGTATTTGATTTACTATGCATAAAGTACATTTGTTCCAGTTATCGCCTAAATTTTGTATTAAGTTAATTTTATAATGAATGCATACTTATGTGCATGGATCAAACTAGAAGTATATGATGGAGTCAATTATTTATTATCTCCAGAATAACATATAATGGAGCCTCTAACTTCTCATTGTTATTTGATTTATTGTTAGTTATGAGGGTTAATCTGACTGAACATTTTAGTTCTTTCAGATTAGGAATGATATTCATTTCATGTTTGTTAAAAGATAATTTTAAATACTTGTCTATACATGTGTATAAAATTAACTATTGTACACTTGTTAGTCTTACTTTTGGCCTCTTCTAGTATATATATTATACAACTCAAAAGGAAATTTTATTTATTTATTTATTTTATTTATTTATTTATTTTACATTTGTTGACCGGGATAGTCCGCGCCTGGATACATCCATTTTTTCAGCGAGAGGGGGAGAAAAACTCCACATTGACAGTACTTCATTTATATTAATACAGGTTACATATATATATTCATGATTATATAATACAGAGCAAAAAAAGGAAATAAGAAGGATTACTACATTATTAATATATGTATGGAAGATATGCAGCAAATAAGTAACAAAATAACTTGCTATTGTTTCCTATTAGAACTCTTCAATAAATAAATTAACTGAATGAGTATAGAACTTCTCTCACTAAATGTGAATGGTTTAAATATTCCAAGGAAAAGATCTAGCCTACTTAAATTTCTAAAAGTAAACAAAGCACAATTAATATTTCTACAAGAAACTCACTTTAAAGCTAATGATAATTTCATTTGGAATCCAAATGATTTCTTAAAGTTCTCAAAAATGAGAGGGGTATTAACATTGTGGATGGAAAGTGTTACTAATACTTAAGTAATATATAATTATGAAGACAAAGATGGCCTTTTATCAATAGTAATAATAAGATATAGTAAAATAATTTGGACATTTACCAGAAAGGCTCATCCAGACTCTGCTACACTTTGCTGTGAAGGAAAGGTTAGTTTGCTGTTATTTTTTGTATTACTGTATTGCCTTTCTATATTTTGAATACTGTAGTTTGTTTTCTTTACTTTGTGTTTTGCTTGCATTCTGTTTTAACAGCATATTAAAACTTCAAAAGAGACCACAGCTCTCTCTGTTCTGAGTCAGGCAGAAATAAGAACTGATTAATTAAGGACTCATTCATAAGACAGAAGAGGTCACTTAAGGTTAATCACTTGTTAACAGAGGGGTTGGAGCTAGGAACTAAAATTTCTATTTAAGGAGTAAACTAAAACATTTCAGAGCTTTACTAGAAAGGCTCATCCAGACTCTGCTACACTTTGCTGTGAAGGAAAGGTTAGTTTGCTGTTATTTTTTGTATTACTGTATTGCCTTTCTATATTTTGAATACTGTAGTTTGTTTTCTTTACTTTGTGTTTTGCTTGCATTCTGTTTTAACAGCATATTAAAACTTCAAAAGAGACCACAGCTCTCTCTGTTCTGAGTCAGGCAGAATACCACTGTCTTTCTAGTTGCCCGCCTCTTATGTTAATCTGACCATATATCTCATTTCTCTCTACTTTCACTGGCTTATGTGAGTAATCACAAAATCATCATTTTTGAAATCCCACCCTTCAATTATTTAAATTTATTGGCCATCCTACAGTATTTCATAGTACCAAAATACAAAAGTGACCACCCTTTCAATCCATCCTGCTGTTTTAAAATAGTAACTCTCCACTAAACCTTAACTTTTAAACAGGTAAAACTCAAGTTACCTACTTTCACATCTAACTTCTCTAGTGCACACTGCAGAGTGCATTCTTTTCAATCTTACCTTTAAGCATCCCTGTGACTAGCACTTTCTCTAATACCTGCTGGAAAGCACTAGGAAGCCTTAAACTCATACAAACACTGAACTCTCCTTGTTAACAAGGATAAATTAATAGTAGGTACTAAACAGCCTATAATTGCAAAGTACCTTGCTAAGGAAACAGCTCCTATACTTTACAAAGAAAAAAAAAGCCCCAAACCAAGCATGTCCAAGGGTCAGCTTCCGGTGATTTCTCCTGTCCACCTGGTGAATCTGGGCATACTGGGGCAATGCAGCAATTGCCTCATATACACAGACAACCCTCTCCTCCTACCACCCAACACTACAACCTGTGAGAGATGCACTTACATAGCCAAAATGGAAGCAAAGCTCTCTCCACCCAAGATTGTGCTAAACAGTCAAGAGGAGAAGGTTAACACCCACACTACATCTCAAGCAACACATAGCCCTTCTAAACCCTCACCACCAACACCCACATATAGCAACACTAAATCCACATATGCAGAGGCCCTTAACTGTAACCTGCCCAAGCAGCAAAGACCTCTGAAGCTGAAATGCAAACAAACACCAGTCACAACCAATGTGTCACATAGTTCACAACACCAGTGTGCCACCCAGCAACAGCCCCTAAGGCAAGACAATGTACCTAACACTTTAGTCATAGGTGACTCTATAGTCGGGCACACTGATGTCCCTCTCACCAGGTTGAATAAGGAGAAAATTGCAGTCAGCTGCCTGTCGGGTGCCAGGATCCGCCACATAACGCATGCACTCAAGTCACTCCACAACAAGTACAAATATGACTCTGTCATTGTCCATGTTGGAGTGAATGACTTGAGACGTACCTCCCTGGACTACATGAAAAGAGACATGGAAGAGCTCTCGGATCATGTGGCCCAGGCAGGTATGACCCTAGCCCTGAGTAGCATCCTGCCTTTGCCCAGAATGATACCACAGTATAAGGATAAAATGATTGACTTCAACAATTGGCTAAGCTTCTGGTGTCATTCAAAGGGGATCCAGTGTCTGTCTGCCTGGGATGACATGATTGACAGACCACGATGCTTTGCCAGAGATGGTCTGCACCTGTCGCCCCTGGGATTCAGGTTACTGGCTAAGGCTCTTGCCACCCCTATAGTGCCTTTTTTAGGCAAACTTCAAAGGACAAAACCACCACCGTAACAGGTACAAGCATGCAAAATCTGAAGGTAATGCTACTCAATGCTAGAAGTCTAAACCTCAAAATGCACTCTCTCGAGGCACTCCTAAAAATGGAGAACATCGATATCTGTGCAGTAACTGAGACCTGGTTCAAGGCTCCAGAGAGCAACCCTGCAATACCAGGCTACAACTCTTACCACACTTTTCGGAAACCAAACCAGGACCGAAACACTAAAGGTGGAGGAGTGTCAATATTCACCAAGGATATTCACACCACCAGGCTAGTTGGCCAACACAATGTGTCTGAAATTCTCCAAGTGCAACTAACACTAGGTAAGACTGCAATCCAAATTGTAGCTTGCTACAGATCCCCCACCATACCCCAAGATTCTCACTACACCTTTCTAAACATACTGGAAAATATTAAGATAGAACCAAACACCCTAATACTGGGTGATTTTAACTACCCTGCCATTAACTGGGAAAACTACTCATGTCCCAACACCTTTACAAGCATAACGGTTCTTGGAATTCATCAATCACAATGCGCTGGATCAACTAATCCATAGTCCCACCAGGGCTCCAATATCCTAGACCTGGTCATTACCAACATGGGAAATCAATGCTCCATACCTATGGTCACCCCTCGTTAGTCAGGTCTGACCATAAGCTAGTCACCCTTAACATCCACATCCCCCCCCACCCCCCAGTAAAGAAACCACCATAAAAAACTTCTCCAAAGCCAACTTCATGCTACTCAAGTCAGAAGTGAAAAACTTCATAACACCCATGCAGACGGGAACTGAAAGTTCAACTGCTGAATCCTACACTAAGGCACTGTACGAGCACATCCACTCATGCATGAATCGTGCCATCCCAAATAGAACCAAAATGCTCTCATCCAAAAAAAGGAAGCCAATCTGGTGGTCCCCTGCCTTAAACAAACTTTACAACAAAAGGAAGAAACTTTTGCAGAAAAGAGGATAATCCCAGAATGCAAAAAACTCCCTTACTAGCCTCAGTAAGAAACTGAGATGCCTCATAAAATCCTCCAAAGCTAGTTACGAAAATAAAATTGCCAAAGATTCCAAAGACAACCACAAAGCATTCTATAACTATGTCAAGAATCTAAATGGCAATGCTCAGATCTGCTCTGAGCTAAAACAGAATGGCATTAAATATACTGATTCAAAGGATATTGCCAATATCCTGGCAGATCGATTCAGTGCCAACTTCACCCCCCCTCTCACCCCCTAAATGGCCCATCTCAATACCGGAAGACTGCCAAATTTCAGTAATAAAGGCCACACAGGTACAAAACGCACTCTCTAAAGCCAAGAATACAGCATCCATGGGACCAGATGACATCCCGGGCTGTGTACTACATGAACTACAATATGAACTGGCACCTCACCTAAGTGTCATGTTTAATCATAGCCTCACCTCAGGTTTCATGCCCACTGAGTGGCGCAGAGCTACAGTTATCCCAATCCACAAGGGGGGATCCACCTTGGATCCCGGAAACTACCGTCCCATCAGTCTGACAAGCCTTATTTGCAAGGCCATGGAGAGTATTATCATGGAACTTATAAACAAAGACATTGGCAACCTTCAAACACTGGACCCCACCCAGTTTGGGTTTGTGAAGGGCCAATCTTGTCTCCTGAACCTGATTGACTTCTTTGAATCAGTCTCCAGAGCCATGGACAAGGGTAAGGTGGTCCACACAGTCTATCTAAACCTTGCCAAGGCCTTTGACACCATCCCCCACTCTGGAATCATAGATAAACTTACTAAGTTGGGCATTAATCCCTATGTCACCCAATGGGTTGCTAAATGGCTTACTGATAGAACCCACACTGTAAAAGTAGTCGACTCCAAATCCAGCTCCAGACAAGTGACAAGTGGAGTACCTCAGGGTTCAGTCCTGGGGCCGCTCTTGTTTGGCATCTACTTCTCTGAAGTACAGGTCAACACTAAGGGACTCTGGCTAACAAAGTTTGCAGATGACTGCAAACTGGTAGCCATTATTATATCCCCAAATGATGTGGATACTCTACAAAAGGGCCTTACAGAAACAGATGCTTGGTGCCAGAGCCATGGGCTCAAGCTCAATGCCAATAAATGTATTGTTATCCCCTTTGGGAAAAAACATGTATCCATGAATTACCATATAGGTGGCAGTACACTAAACACAGAAAGTGTGATAAGAGACTTAGGGACACAGGTGGACAGTGGTCTCACCTTCGATAACCACATCGCCACAACAGTCAGGAAATCCTTCTATGTGGCACACCTCATCACGAAGGGCTTTTCATCCAGAAAGAAGGAGGTCATTGTCCCACTGTACTCATCCCTCATTAGACCCATTATAGAATACAACGCCCCATTTGGTATGTACCTCTCAAGACATCTGCAACAACTGGAAAGGCCTCAGAAATACCTCACTAAAAGAATCACAGGCCTAAAGCAGATGCCCTACACTGACCACCTTAAAAAACTCCAGCTATACTCTGTCGCATATCATCTACTCAGAGGCGATCTCTGCTTAACATACAAGGCCATGTCAAACCCAGAGCTGTTGGACATGCTACACTTAAAGAAATCCCAATCCCTCAGAGCTACACGCTCCAGGGATCTAAACTTTGTCATCACAATAAACAAAACATGCTGGAGGGATAGGTTCCTGACAAGGAGACTCCCCAGACTCTGGAATAGATTGCCCATACATGTCAAGCAGAGTGCCTCTTTGGACCTCTTCAAGAGGAACCTTGACAATTGGATGGGAGAAAGGAAATTCACCCCAGGGATCACATCAGTTGCCCTGCTAGACAGGGGTCCAGGAAAGTAAATAATGTGGGAAGAAATAGCCAGGGAATTGTTATGACTAGGCTTGTATAGGCCCTAGGGCTGATAGCCTAGTACCAACCTACCAACCTATTGGTGAATCTTTATTGTAGGAACAATTAAGAAGCGCATAGAACTTAATAATAAGACTTCAAAAGGTAGTCTAATTGTAGGAGGGGATTTTAATTGTATCTTAGATAGTCAGGAGACTACAAGTAGATGGCCATTTCATTTAACATCTACAGGAAGAACTCTTAAGAAATGGTTAGATAACATGCAGTTATTAGATTCCTTTAGTCTTAAAAATGAAAGTTCATTACAATTTTCTCATAGTGATTATAGATTCAATACCCAAACAAGAATTGACAAATTATATGTATCCCAGGATTTAAAAATGAAAATATCACATTCTTCCATAATTCCCTGCCCCATATCTGATCACAGTTCACTTACTCTTAGAATTCAAATGAACTTTAAGAAACTAACACTCACTAAAAGAATTCCTGCATATTTTACTAAATTAAATGAGTTTAAGACTTGGTTAGATTTGGAAATAAAATATTATTTAGATGCGAATAATACTGGTGACGTAAATGTAGTTATTTTTTGGGATTCATTAAAAGCATATCCTTACGGTAAAATAATTTCCTGGTGTAACAATAAAGTAAAAGAATGGGAGTCTGAATTAGTTAATATTCAAAAATGCATCATAGAAATTAACCTCAAGGATGTGGAGAACCTGGTTGAAAAAAAAAAGAAATTGGAGAATTGAATAAAAAATACAATGACATTATAATGCATAAAACCAATCTAGCATTGGAAAAATTAAAATTAAATTTATATGCTGTTTCACCAAAATATATGCATAGCCTAGCAATGAGATTAAAAAGGCAATCCAATACAACCAATATTACAAATATAATTCATGAAGGGGAAAACAAGAAAAATGTATCAGATATAGGTGATATATTAGATGCCTTCAAATTCCATTTCACAAAGCATTATAATATTAATGATTCTCCTCATAACAAAATAGATATAGGACTAGATTATACAAATTTAAATAAAATACCAGAGAGTTTAAACATAAATATTCAGAAACAAATAACATTTAAAGAAATTAAAGAGAAAATTAAGGAAGGCAAAAATAGGAAAGCTCCAGGCATAGATGGAATCATTATAAAAATGTATAAATTACTTCCATTATCAGTCATAACAGTACTTCAGAGGGCATTAAATGAAATTTAACTACAAGGCATTGTTCCACCTTCATGAAGATACACTTTGATTACACCTATTTTAAAAGAAAATAAAAATCCCAACTTGTGAAGTTCATACAGGCCTATTTCATTTTTAAATAACGATTATAAAATTTTTATGTCAATTCTGGTTAACAGGATTAAAAAATCTCTAACTCAAGTCATTAATGAGGATCAAACAGGGTTTATTCACAATAGACACACTCAAGGCAACATACAAAGAATGTTAACCATTATAGATCTCTTAAATAGAGACAAAGCTGAAGCTTTAATAGTAACATTAGACATTGAAAAGGCATTTGACTCACTAAATTAAGATTATCTTTTCAAAATACTACAAATTTATTTCCCCTCAAGATTCATTAATTTAATAAAAAAACATTTATAAGGATAATCGAGCTTATGTAAAATTAGGCCCTTTCACATCAGACATGATTAAAATTACTAAGGGTACCAAACAAGGATGCCCTATGTCACCACTGTTGTTTGCATTAGCAATTGAATTTTTTTCTTCCACTATTCGTCTTAACCCTAAAATTAAAGGCATTGAAATTAATAATCAAATTCATTCCAAAATTATGCTCTTTGCTGATGATATTCTACTCACTTTATTAAATTCAGAAGAGTCACTATGTGAACTAAATTTATTAGCTGAAAAATGTTATCACATCTCAGGTTTAAAGATTAATGCTTCCAAATCGAAACACATGTTATTAAATAATAAAAATAATTAAATTTCTAACATAAATCCAATTGTTGGGAAACAGGTTTCTTCTCTAGGTTACTTAGGAATTGTTTTATGTGAAACGTTAGAATTAACTCTACAAATCATAATAATATTCTGGGTACACTTAAATCATTAATAGTGAAATGGAATAAATTGTTCCTAACGTTTGAAGACAGATTGCAGTTAATAATGATGGTACTTCTCCCAAAGGTAAACTACATCACTTTAGCAATACCTATTATGCCTAGTAAAAAAGTTTTAAAATAATTAAATAGAATATTTTTAAGATTCCTTTGGTATCCCAAAAAATAGGATTGCTTTCCTAAACCATATTAGACCCTGGAAAATGGGGGGCATAAACTTTTCTGATTTAGAATATTACATTAAAGCATCTATTCTTAAAACAGTTATAAATTGGATAGATCCAAAAGGTGCTTCTGCTTGGAAAAGATTACATACTGCTATTTTTCAGGAAGAAAATAAATTAGCAAAAAATATACAACTGCTTGGACAGAACAATGTACTCTGGAATATCATCTGTATCAACTTACAATACAATTTCACCAAGCCTACTAACCTAAATTATATAAATTACATGTATAACACTTTCCAGAACCTCATAAACAATAATATTGAAATTAAATTATGGTTTCAGTTATTAACTCCTTTTAATATTACAAAAAACTTTGTTAATAACATTTCCATAAATACTCTTAACTAATGGAAAGTAATTAATTTCTCATGTTGTTATCAATGTATAGAAAATCTAACAGTTATGAATGTCAATTAGATAATTAATACATGCAATCTATCAAGTAGTGACTGGTTAGTTCTTAATAGTCTGGTACCATATGTGCAAGATATGTGGAGAACAATAGAAAATTCTTAATTTAAGTCCATTCCTAAATTTATATTTTATCTACATGAAGTATTATACAGAGACTTTAACTGGACACATTTAACTTCAATGTTATATAAAATTATTATTAGTTACAAAACAAATTCTAACCAGAAATTTTGGAATTTTATCAATAAAGATTGTTCATTGTTGTTAACCAAGGAATCAAAAATAAACATACTATATTCTATTAAGTTAACTTTAAATATGCAAAGTTGGAGAATCTTTGCATGGAAATTCTTGCATAGAGCCTTTTACACCCCTAATAAAATAGCTAGGTTTAAAAATACTAATGAGGCAATATGCTGGAGATGTAATCTAAAATGTAATGCTGATTGGTCACATATTATATATGACTGTATTCATATTAAAACATTTTGGGAGGATATTGGTGAATTTCTGCAAGCCATTTTTACTGACTCTTTCATTTTATCAAAGTCATTAATTCTTCTGAATAAAATTGAAACCACTACTATGAAAACAAAGGAACTTTATCTTCTTTGGAATATAATGGCTTTCTCAAAAAAATGCATCACTAGGAAATGTAACTTCTCTATCATCCCAACAATTGATGATTTTCTCACTCTATTGAAAGAAGTAACACTGTTGGAAATTAAAGTCAAGGAAATGAGGATCTTTCCAAAGAAATGGACTAACAATCCTTGGGAGAAAGTTCTCTCCCTAATAGAGAAACTCAAAATGGACACAATTTTATCTTCATAAGAAAAAAGGAAGCAAGAATGCAAGTTATAATTTGTTAATGCTTGTACAATAACCTTTGTTATTTGTCTGTGTATCTATGATTGCATTCCATTTGACTTTGTCTGACCTGAGGCCATTGTATATTCTGTAAATAGTTAATTCAATTCACTTTTATTTGATCTATTATATTTACTATGTATTGTTTTAAAAAAAGTTTTCTGAATAAAATTATTTGAACAAAAAAAAAAAAAACAAATAGCCACTATGCTCAACTCACATTTTATAAATAGCATACACAGATTAATAACAGACACTTCTCCCTCTAACCTCAACTTATCAAATTCCTTTCCCCTTCTTCCTCTACCCCACATAAGCAGTCGTCACTTAGAAAGATCCTCTCCCCTCATAGACAATTCTTCTCCCCTTCACCAAAGCAATATTATACCATCTAGCTTCTTCTCACTACAACCAATACCAACCACAGAAATTCAGAGACTCCTCAGAAAATTAAAACCATGCTCTGTCTCCTCTGATGACCTCCCACCAGAATACTTAAAACTCGCTGCCAAGGCCATAGCATGCCCCATTAGCATTCTGATCAACTGCTCAATTACAGAATCCTATGTCTCCAACCTCTGGAAAAAATCCATCACCCCCCCCCCATTTTGCAAAAAGGTAACTCCAATGAACCCTCAAACTATCATCTGATCTCTATCCTTTACCCCCACTATACAAACTCCTCAAAAAGTGCACCCATAAACAATTACTTTACTATTTTAAATACAACAACCTACTCACCCCCAACAAACTTGGCTTTCACCCCTCACACAACACAAGCACTGCACTTATCTCCTTCATGGATACTGTACAGAGATCCATTGACTCAGGTAATATTACTTAGGTGCTACAACTACTAGACCTGTTGAAAGCTTTTGATACTGTATCACACAAAAAGCTTCTACAGCACCTTTCTAATATTGGCTGCACCCCACCCACCTATCAATGACTTAATAGCTACCTCGCTAACAGGCAACAATGCATAAAATGGCAAAATACTCTATGAGAATACCAAACCAATAAAACTGGAGTACCACAAGGGTCCATACTCGGACCTTTATTCTTTAACGTATTTACCAACAGCCTTCATACTGCTTCTTCTATTAGCTCTATTATCCAATATGCAGATGATACTCCCATCATCTCCTCCTCAAATAACCTACACCACCTTCAACAAATAACCCAAGATGCCTTCACTGCAATTGAAGCCTGGTTAACCAAATCACAACTACTACTTAATGCCAAAAAAAACAAAGCTTCTACTCTTCACAGAAAAACCCCTCTCATCTGACCCTCACTTTCATATTTTCTCCCAAAGCAACACAGAAATTGAAACTGTATCCCATGCTAAACTATTAGGTATTTCCATTGATAATAAACTTACATTTGAACACCGTACTGATAATGCTATTAAAAACCCCACTCCAAATTAGGAGCCCTATACAAACATAAACATTTCATGGACAGCACCACCAAAAGAGCTCTCCCCAGCACTTACTTGCTCCCCTCCCTATTATACGGGGCCCTCATTTTTACTAACCTGCAGTCATCTCTACAAAATAAGCTACAGTCCTTCTACCATAAAATCACCAAATTTGCCACAGGTAGCTCATACCGCTCACATCACTGCCAAGCTTAAAATAATTAAATTGGCTGGGATTTCCACATAACCTTAACCTCAATCAACTGTCCATAGCACATTAAATTGTATACAATTCAAACAACTGCCCTTCCCTTAAGAACCTTTTAATATAGATATATATATATATATATATATATATATATATATATATATATATATATATAGCCCCACCAGAACCCTTCACTGAAAATAACTCATAACTGTTCATGTACCAAACAAAAGAGCCAGACACTGCCTTTACTCATACACTGTCACTAAACTATAGAACTCTCTTCCAACCAGCATAAACAGCATTAGCTGCTTCAACAAATTTAAAGTCACCCTAAAGAACTACCTACTAAATACTAAACTCTGCCCCTGCATCAATCCAAATAGATAAACATCCTACTCTCTTTGAGCCTTCCACTAAATGACCCACTAAATGACCCCACTCTTTACCCATCAAAACCAGTAGGAAACACTTTTTGATCTATAAGTTACTTTAAACAACACTGTTCTTACTATAAACCTCATTAACCTTAACTATCATTCTATTCCCTCACCCATGTAAAAACTACCCCACTAGTGACTTTTTTTTTCCCTTTATTAATTCTTTCAACCTAACACTACCCCTCTAGAGATCTTTTTCTTTCTTAACTTTCAACCTAAACACAAAAGTGTGTGTGTATATATATATGTGTGTGTTTGTGTGTGTGTGTGTGTGTGTGTGTGCATGTGTGTGTGTGTGTGTGTGTGTGTGTGTGTGTGTGTGTGTGTGTGTATGTTTGCGTGTGTGTGTGTGTGTGTATATATATATATATATATAGAAGCTTTTTGTGTGATACAGTATCAAAACACATATATATATATATGCATATATATATATAAAATATATATGTAAGTATGTGTATATATATATATATATATATATATATATATATATATATGTATGTATATATATATATATATATATATGTATGTATATATATATATATATATATATATGTGTGTATATATATATATATATATATATATATATATATATATATAAAATATATATATGTATGTATATATATATATATATATATTATATATATATATATATATATATAATATATATTGTAAATTACTCTGTTTTTCTCTCAGATAATGTAACTTCCCACAATTTATTAGTTTGGCTCTCATTTTGTTATATTGCACTGTACTGTACTGTAATTTCTGTAAATTCTTGTAATCATAATGTGTTTATGGAGCTTTTCTCCCCAGGCCTCTGCTGAAAATGGGCTCCTGTACCAGTTGGACTCTCCTGTTCAAAAATGTCAATAAATAACAAATAAAATACATGTATCCACAGTGTGCCCTACTGGAAGAGAACAAACATGAACAGTACATGCACTATTGTAACTGTTTATATGCATATGCCAACAGAGGAAACTGGCGGGTTAACTTCAGTCCAACAAACTTTAGAAAAATAGCTGAAATTAAATTATTTTATAGGCTACTAAGAGGTTATCTCTCAAGTTTTCAATGCAGCTAGAGACACAAAGTCTGTACTAGAAAGCTTTCCGTACTGTCTTTGGAGTGAACTAATTGCTACTTTTGAAGCATGAAGGAATGCAATTGTTTTGTGACTTCCAACATCTGCCAAAGATCTGAGGAAAAGTCCTTGTCTTTATACTTTTACAGGTAGATGCTAAATGCTGTCAGCTTCTAGCAATGGGACTTTTGGCCTAGGAAGTAGATGTCAGATGAGCAGAATGATGTCATTTTGCAAGCTATCCCAGCAGTAATATTTTGGATACTAATTTGAGAAGTCTCTTAGTGAGACAGAGCAGTCTGCATTATTTCTTGGACTTATTAACTAGAAGATTCTTTCACCACATCTGCCTTACTCTAATAGTATGTTATAATGGAATAGTATAATTCTCTTAGATTCAGTCAGGAATATAGTGAAGCTTAGTTTAGATGTTTTTCGTTATTTGTGTGAGCCTGTGCTACAATGTTATTTGAAATATTTCCTGTGGTTTTGAACTCTGATTCACTGTGAATTATATATTTAGTATTGTCTTGTTCTTTTATTATTCATTATTAAATATATTTAAACTTTTCATTGTGGCTGATCTGTGTAGAGATATTTAAGTTTTGAAAGTACTTGCATATTTATTTGATGACACTGTGTGGACCACTCCTAACAGCCTTGTTCTTGGTCAACTGCCATTTGTGTTAATATTAATATTAATATTACACAGTAAGATTGGATACCTTTTGTTAAGGGCCTTAATGTAGCTGGCAGAAGGGTTCTGGTGGCAGTGAAAACTACCTTATAGTCTGGGAAAAGGCGGCATAGCTAGTAAACCTGTGCCAGCTTTACCAGGACTGTGTGTGTGTGTGTGTGTGTGTGTGTGTGTGTGTGTGTGTGTGTGTGTGTGTGTGTGTGTGTGTGTGTGTGTGTGTGTGTGTGTGTGTGTGTGTGTGTGTGTGTGTGTGTGTGTGTGTGTGTGTGTATGTGTGCATAAATCAAAATCTCAAAGAGTGTGTGTGTGTGTGTGTGTGTGTGTGTGTGTGTGTGTGTGTGTGTGTGTGTATCAGCTACTTGGGCAGGGACACAAAGCACCAGTTGGACAGAGAAAGTGTTGAAGGATCTGGCTTGGAACCCTGGCTAAGGACTCAACTCTATAGCTGTGCCAGTGGGGAGTCTTACTGGGGATCTGGAGAAAGGTAGAGGAACAAGGCCTGGACTGACTGTGGTCTCTGTGTGTTCTTAAGGGAAATTTCTACTACTGTGTGTGTACTTGGTATCCTCTCACTGATGTTGCCAGTAGTGAGGACTGAGGCTCCTTGATTACTGGTCCAGTAGGGAGGGGGGTCATCTCACAGCTCATAGTAAGGAAGAAAGCTATCTGCTAGGGTTATAGTTTAGGCAAGTAAAGTAAGGAAAACTGAGTAGAACATTGCTGTAGTAATTAAGTTAGCCCATGAATTTGGATGTCACAGTATGAAACACTTAATAAAAGGGAGGACACTATAAAGCATACCTAAAGTTTGCACACCAGCCTATCTCTTTGATTGGGTGGATTTCCTATATAGTATCTGCAAAAACAACAATGGGTGGTTACTGTATCTGAAAGACCAAAAAGTCTACAATTATGACAGAGGCAAAGATTTCATATTCAATAGGTCATTAGGCCATGATATTACACCCATTAAGTAATAATAAACTACAACTAGACTGGCTGGACCATTCAATGTGGTTACATAAATAAAATGTATAAACTGCTTTAATTAATTAACAACAAAAGTCAAACCCTGAGAATGCAGTTTACAAATGTGATTTAAGTTAAATGCCAACAAGTCCGACATAACATTTATATTGCACTCTTTTAACTACCTAGAAGAAATAATGCCAACAGATATCCTCCTAATAAGATGTCAAACTGTGCAAAACACCAGATAAGTTCCAGTCAGGTACAAGAGACAAAAGAGGTTTTCAGAGGTTTTGCCTCACTGATAAAAGCCAGATTGGACTAACCCTCCTAGCAAAGCATAACACAGAGCTGTTGACACAAGTGCCTATGAAGTGGAGAGCATGATGATTTTCTTAGGCAATCTCATAAGACAATATAGAAAATGCTGACATTATTTATTTTCCATAAAATGAAAGCAGTCAGCTCCCACTGTCTTGGATAATGTTCTTGCAGCTGATACTATTTTTTTGGAGGAGGGAGGGTTCAACCAACAGCATAATTCTATGGTTCCCTACCCAGTATCTCATGTCCAGCACCAGTTCTACAAGCCAACTCCTAACCCCCAGGATTTCCTCCAATAGAGGTGGTGCTGGTGCAGATTTTAACTGCATCTGGGTAGGGCTGGCTGTCAACATCCACCAGGGTTTTTACCATTTTGGCTTACCCTATTACCCCCCCCCCTCGAGTCCAGTGGTAATGTCTGAGTGGTGGGTGTGCAATGGGGGTATTCAGTATTTCCCCACCTCCGTAGCAGCTCAGCCATGTCCTGACCTTATTCCCCCCTTGGACCACACCTCACTCCATAACTACATCCCTCCCCCCTAACAGGAATTATTGCAGAAGATACCCACAGAATCCCCTCCACCCAGTGATGATAACACACAGCCATCCTTCTGCTGCTCTGTAATTCACCCAGGCCACTAATCAAACCTGAGTCAACTAGACCATCATCAGGGATTTATCCTTCAATGCCACCAGAGTGGCTGTCAGTGCTATTTATTTGGCTTTTCCTAAAGCATTTAACTCAGTTCCTCATGATGTCATGCAAACTACCATAGTTAAGTTGATAAATGACCCATGTGGTAAGGTGGTTGTTAAACCAGTTACTGAATAGGAAATGTAAGATTAGAATTAGGGACGTCTGCTGGTACTCTGAATATAAATGTATAGGGAGGGGTTTCCCTCAGGGATCTGTCCTGGATCCATCATTCTTTGGTCTACTGACATGTCAGTGTTCTATTTCTAAGAGTACATGGAGCAGCAAATTTAAAATTTATATTAAAATTGTCTGTAATATTACCAACACTGATGATCACCTTTCTCTTCAAGGTTACCTGGATAGCTTAGTTAAGTCAATTCAGAGTGGTGCATAAGAGTACTGTAACTATATGGACCCATATGCCCTAGATAACCACATACTATCAGTAGCTACCCAGATAAGGGACCTATGAGTATTAGGGGAATTCACTTTAAGATTTGATCCTCATATTAAACTATTAGAAAGTGTTATAGACAGAAAGAGATATTTTGTGCAGTTTTACTAGAGGGCATAACATTTCTGGTCCCATTATTTATTATGAGTGATTGGCCTATTATAGAACACTAAACTAATGAAGCACACTAAACGATAAACAAGATAAACTCTGCCACGACAACTTGCCAAAGTAAAAAACAAAGCATTTATTGAACTGAAAATTTTAAGTGCTTTTCATTTGCCTGATAAGCAAACTTCTTCAGAAACAGTGTAGTGATTTTAAAATCCTGTATAAATAGACTCAGGTGAGTACTTTAACCAATCCTGTTACAATATAGCTCACACCTCACTTACTTAACGGCATACAGTTAAAAAGTAAATGCTGTTATAAAAAATATATGTATCATTCTGCTACAATTAAACATATTAAACATAAATGTAAAAGTAAAACAGTCAACTAACTCATGAATAAAACATATACGAATTATGACTCAATTACTGTCCATAACTCTTTATCAAATAACTCTAACTTAACAGACCATATAGCTTACAGTACAAAGCAACAATTTAACTCAAATTGAACATACATAAACACAGACAATATATGCATACTAAGCACTGAGGGTGTATAACCACTTAATCATCTCTGCAGATTTTTTAATTTCAAAATACTGCTTATAGAACAGGTTTCATTTAAACCTGGAAAATTGTATGCGTTCAGCTTAATCTGCCAAGCTAACTCGAGTTCTTCAAGCTGCAAAGGCATGGGACCACCCCTAATGTCCTGATATACCTAATCAATAGCCAAAAACTTTAATTTATGTTCACTATGTGATCCGTGAAGGTGAAAGGCCGAGGTACCAGATCGCTTACGAAATAAAGAAGATATTCTGGTGAAGTGCTGGTGGATGTGTGTTTTATTTTATGTTCACTATTTGCCTGGATGTGTTTGGCTAGGGCATTATCTAGTTTCTTCCTACTTATAGCATATTGATGTTCATAAATTCTTTCATGGAGCCTACACTCCGTTTTGCCTAAATAAAAAGCAGGACAACATTGGCACCTAGCCAAATAAAAAAACATTCTAGAATTACAGTTGAACCTTAATTTTATACTAAATTCTAACCCATTAGTAGTGAAATAGTTTACTACTTCTACAAATTTACAAAAGTTACAACTTTGGCATTTGTCCATCCTTGTAATTCTTGGGTAACTACGAAATTGTTGTTCTAGTAGTTTCTTTAAGTTTTTACCTTTCCTAAAGATTACACTAGGAAAATCATCCATTTTACTGTAAATATTGGGGTTAGTTTTAAACAAATCCCAATTCTTCCGGATGATGTAAATGCAAAAATGACTGTGTAAAGTGTATGTAGTAATGAAACTTGTACGAAAATCTTTAGTAATTACAGAAGTGTGATTACTATTATTGTCTATAGTCATTGTATTTGAGGACCCAATGTGTTCAGGCATTATGTATTTAATGCCTAAAATAGGTTTATACATACTGATATTTCTCTTGTGTTTAACTTCATCAATTAAGCAGTCTAACAGGGTCTCTGGGTAACCACAATGTAAAACATGTATTCAAGAAATAGCATTCATCTATGAATTCTCCTTCCTGACTGACTATGCGTGAAGCTGTAACTAACTGTCCCTTGATAACTGACCACTTCTGATGATTGGGGTGACAACTTGAAAAATGTAGGAATGTATTGGAATATGTACTCTTTTATTAAGAGTGAATAGTAACGGGACTACGGGTGGTATCGTTTCCGATAATCTCCCTGTGTCAAGCATTTCGTTGGACTATTTACTTACTAAGATTGAGTTTATTTTCTCGAGACTCGACCTACTTGATGTGAATCAATGCAAACTGCGTGACTCATTACCACCTTCAGTGGGTCAAAGGCATCCTTTTTGGTCTCCGGTGAGTTTCGGCAACTTGGAGACTATATCAGGAACAAATGTGGCAGCAGCAATTAATCCAGCACCTGGACAACAGGGGCAACATGTTATAGTAGCTGACAAAATACCGGCAACTGATAGAGTAATATCGGAAGCAGGAAACTCTACTTCAGTGATTGGCACACAGCAGGTGCCTGGGAATGAACGAGAGTCTACTAACTCACAAGTTCAACTACCTGGTTCACCACGTCAAGCATTACAGAACGTGGTTAACAATAATCTTGGTTTACCGTCATTGTCTTCTTGGTTAGCTGATAGTTTTTCATTTTCTGGAATCTTGAGTACCAGCGACGAGGGACAGTCAGGAAATAGAGGTAATATTACTCCTATTTCTGACATAGTGACCAAATTGAAAACTTTTGACAGTTATCTAGTTAAACTCAAGAAATTACAATTGGAAATCTCTTACTTCGTGAATATATGTCACGGAAGGTGGTGCTGAAAGGTTTGCAGCGCCACCAATATCCTACTGGCCTTAACATTAATTCACACTTCCATAAAGAACTATTAGGATTGTTTGACCGTCAGGGCTTTGAACTTTTGAAGCTCATGGTCAAACATTATTCTTTATGGGTGGACAATTTATCTAAAACTGTGGCCGAACTTGATAACAGCATTAGATTGGATGTTGAGTTTCTTCGATATAAATATGAATATAGCCGAGTGTTTTCCAGTATCGACCAGTATATGTTAAATGAAAAGCGAATAAATTTAAAAAAACTGGATCGTGACTGTAAAGCATACCAGCAAGGCACAGCTTATCCTACTCCTTCTGCTGTTTAGGTTTGGCACAAAGGTACAGGTATAAATGGTCAACCATTAGCTAATACTTGTACTAATGTTAATAACAACAGTCAAAACCAGCAGCCAATCCAAATGGCCACTGTTAATGGTGACAACCTTTGGAATACTAACCTCGATTTCTCCAATGGCATTAATGACAACATCAATATTATAGGCCCAGTTGGAGTCTGGAGAAGTGAGAGGTTACAAAATTGCCCTCAGGGGAAAAATAACTTCAGTCAGTATAACCAGAACCAAACTTTTTGGCAAGCCTGGTGCCACACTGGTGCCAGGCCGAAACAGCAGAGGAATTCTCAGCCAAACAAATACAAACAGAAATCCAACAAATGCACTTGATAATCATTTGATGATCACTTGATAATAATTAACCTGACTTTATTACTAGTCAGGTGTTGATTGACTCTGGTGATCTTGTTGGCCCTGTTATTGTTACCAACAAGACAGGGGATTTAAATGTTTATAATTTTTCTTCTGTTGTTATTACCCCTGACATTGTGGATGTTTTGGCTAAAGGACACACATATGTTCCAGCGCAAGAACTTGATTTGGTTAAAACTATTATAGATATTAAAACTTTTACTAGGAAGTTGAACTTTAATCTAATGATGGGTGACACTATGAATGAATCATGTACTGACAAATTGTATATATCTAGTAGGTATAACCCCCCACTACACCCAGTGTTACAAATTTTTGAGCAAATGTGTGAATTGGATATCAGACAAGCCATCAAAATTGGATTTAAAACCAATGTTGTTCATCATGCAAGTAGGGTCGAACATGAATACTTGGAATACATTAAGTCATAAGATATTTGTATATGTAAACCTGACAAAAGAGAGGGCCTAGTCATTTTTGATAACATCGATTACCAAGAACGTATGGTGGCATTTCTGGATAATTATGCTTATGAACCGAGCTCTCGTTCAGAAATTAATAATGCATATAGTGTAATAAAAAACTGTATTGAGGACATGTTTATAGATAGTAGGTTAGAACAAAATATCTATAACTACATGTCAACATCATATCCGAGATACCCATACCTATTTGGTATTCCGAAGATTCATAAAAATGTAATAAATCCACCTATGAGACCCCTTGTTCATGGACGTGGTTCACCAACTTACCCCTGTGCTAAGGTGGTGGATTTTATATTACAGAAATACTTGACACATGAGGACCAAATTTGTAAGGACTCATGGTCCTTCTTAAAGAAAATTGACAATCTACAGTATAATGCGAATTATAACTTTCTTACAGTAGACGTGAAGGACCTTCATAATTGTATACCACATGACATGGGGATTGAGTGGGTAGGTTTAATGCTTAAGAAAAATGGAGCCCCTGCTTTTGAAATCTCCCTGGTGACTGAATTACTTGAGCTTATACTTTCAAATAACTTCTTCATGTTAGGGAATGACTTTAATTTACAAAAAGTTGGGGTCACTATGGGCTCACCTTGTGGAGCGAGCATAGCGAACCTAGTAATGGCTTACTGGGAATTGGAATTTGTGTTTAAGAACGTCGGTATTAGGGATCACATAGTTTGCTGCACACATTACTTAGACAATATATTTATTTTATTAAACGGTGACTTGGAGGCTAGTAAAAATGTGCTTGAACAATTCAACCAGTCAACCCAATTCTTGCAATTTACATCTACATTTGATACAGAAGCAATAGCCTACTTAGACATTTGGCTAGCCAAGAACAGAGAACTGGGTTGTTTTGTAGCTAAGATTCATAGGAAGAGTACATATTCCAGTACATGCCTACATTTTTCAAGTTGTCGCCCCTATCATCAGAAGCGGTCAGTCATCAAGGGACAGTTAGTTAGAGCTTTGCGCATAGCCAGGAAGGAGAATTCATAGATGAATGCTATTTCTTGAAAAACATATTTTTCATGAGTTAGTTGACTGTTTTACTTTTACATTTATGTTTAATATGTTTAATTGTAGCAGAATGATACATATATTTTTATAACAGCATTTACTTTTTAACTGTATGCCTTTAAGTAAGTAAGGTGTGAGCTTTATTGTAACAGGATTGGTTAAAGTGCTCACCTGAGTCTATTTGTACAGGTTTTTAAAATCACTACACTGTTTCTGAAGAAGTTTGCTTATCAGGCAAATGAAAAGCGCTTAAAAATTTCAGTTTAACAAATGGTTTGTTTTTTACTTTGGCAAGTTGTCATGGCAGAGTTTATCTTGTCTATTATAGACTACTGCAGATCCTTCTGTGTGTTCAAGGCATTATATTTGAAGATGCTTCAGTGTATCCAGAAAACTTACCCAATGCTGATGGGCGCACTTCTCAATGCCAAAATCCTGAAAGATCGAATTTCATATGGCCGAGACCATATGATCAAACTTTCGGAATCCTGACATTGTGAACAGAGATCTGCATACAGCGCGGAATGGGAGATTTCCCTTTTCCTCGCTGTAGTGCAATCTCGGAGTTGGAATATTTAAGTAGTGGGGGTGTGGAGGGGTTGTTGTTTTTTTTTTTTTTATGTGTTTCCGAATTTCGATATTAAGAAACATCGATCATATGGTCTCGGTCATATGAAATTTGATGTTTCAGAATTTCGAGATTCTGAAGTGAATCCAGGCTGATACCTAGTAACAATTGTTTGGCATATCAGATGAGACTTAAACAACTGTCCCTGTTTTCACTAGGCTGTAGATTACTAACAGGGCATTTAATCACAGTTTACAAATTCTCTAGAATCAAAGCTGCTACACTGGGCATTTATTTTATCAATCATAGTGCCTGTGCTTGGAATAATAATTTAATTTTTGATTTGCCTTTAGCAAGCACTTCTATCAAATGTTCATTTTGTTTTTTCATCACAGATCAAGTAGGTTGTCATTGCCACTAAATATACATGGTGCAGAGAATTTCTTTTTAAAACATTACTGGACTCTTGATTCAAAAGCAGTATTGATGCTCTGGGGTCAGTAATTAAGCAAACTCTTAAATGGCCTGCATAGGCTCTGAGTATGGATTATACAATATTGATCATCATAGTTGCAGCCAGCTCATTTCCTGCATAGGCCCTGAGTATGGATTATACATTATTGATCATTGATCATCATAGTTGCAGCTGGCTCATTTGGCACCTGGTGACTCTCTCAGTCTGGCACCCTTTAATGCTAGGTCGAAGAGCCAAAAAATAGTGCCTTCTACCATCTTGGTTCGGTGCCACTCACCTACCTTCTTTGATCATCATGACTGACTTTCACAGGTCTTGCCTCACACTATCCATCCACCTATTTGCTGGATGCCCTTGTTTCCTCTGCCACAGCTTAATGCTTTACCCCCATGTCCTCATATTCTGCATGAGAGCAATACAAAAATGTCTGTTCTCAAATATGGTGTTCCCTCCTTCTCTGCTAAGGAGACAGTTCCATAAGGCCTCACACTTTATGTGA